>NC_054380.1:91749781-92054281 GCF_017654675.1 Xenopus laevis | reverse complement strand
TGTGATAACTTTTTCTCACTGAATTAAATCTGGTCCAATAATGGGCATTTTGTTTACAAACATAGATCTTACCCCCAAATTTTAAAGAGCTTAAAGATCAGAAGTACTGAGAAGAATAAATAGTCATCATGCTATTATCTCATCCTTTCTGGCCATCAGGCTCCCCTTCACCAGCCAAGAAATCAGCCTGCCTGTGGAGGCAAGCCCCAAACTTTGGGAGAACTGGTTTAAGAGAGCATCTCTGATCTGAAAACTTGCTATACAAATTCAATGACATGTGACAGGCCCACTCTATTTAAATCTTGAGCATTCAAGGATTGTGTGCAATATTAATCTGCCCAGGTTATATTTGTTTGTATGCACATACCATTCAATAAAGTATAAAACTGTGTCAGAATGACATTTTGTATTGATTCTCTTTTCCCAGCAAGCTTAAACGGTCCTGCCCCAAAGTTAGCTCCATACAGGCCCCCTGGACAACTTCTGTCTCCGTCTTTATTGCTCTCTGTTTTTTTGCACTTCTTACTTACCCTCGGATTGCAGACTACGGCGTTTGTTCTGCTTCAGGCACAACCATGGTATAATGAAAGTGATGTTTTCAGGTAAATAATAAAAGCATTACCTTGTCATCATTTGAACTGATAAATATTATGCATTCTAAAATATCTTATATATAACCCAACCTTAATCTACAGGTCTAGTGATTTTCAATAATTGGGAAAGGAGGTTTGATGGTGGATACTTCATTGACAATGTCATAACATGTTTTCTATTTCATATAACTGTCCTCTTCATTAAATATTCGTCAAAATGTCCTTATTTTAGCACTTTATAGGAGTCAGGCATTTCAGCTGTCAGTGGTTGAAGGTATTCAGTAGCAATTCCAACCCTTGCCTTTGGTGTCCTCCCAGAAGTGCCACTGACTTGTAGGGAATTTTTACTGAACTTATGGTGAAGCTCCTCCCACAGGAGCCCAATATGTATGAGGTGTGGGAATTGTCCCGGTGAATTTATCAGTTTCTTGCTTCTTAACCATATAGGTTTTTGTATGTCTTAAGAGTATACTTTGGATACAAATGTAGTGATTCCAAACTTCTGAACACTAGTGTATAAATGAATGACTAAATTAAAGTTTATTATATAGTAGCCACTAAGATGGTTCCTTCTCTGGTCTATATTAGACAGTACAGGTCTGTTTTATTAAAAATAAATGCAAGCTCTAGGCATGGTAATGGCTGCAAAATCATGTCCGTTAGGGCACCATGCACAGATTTATCAAAGGACACAAATTGTGAAATAAATGATTGTGGATTGTGAACTTTGTAATTTTTCACCATTTAATCAATGAGTGCTAGCATGTCCCACCTTTGCATGGCACCCAAAGAGTTAAAATGAGAATATAAGCCTTTAATGATCACTGCTTTATAATAATAACTTATGCATATTTCCCTTAAACTTAGCTAAGCCATATAAACAGTTCATTTATATTTCAAATTTGAATTGCTCATCTCAAGCCTCTGCTTCAGCAATATTGCTACAAAATATGGTGCAAAATATATTGCATTTGTGCCTTGTATTCAGTTTAACAATAATCTATAGTTATATCCACTTTTCCCCACAGTGCATGTCTTCCATTAAATCACAACGCAGAAAACATCACTGCAAGAGTGCCTACTATGACTGAGACGTATGTAGCCACTACGACTTGGTTTGTAACTGGAATGAACCTTATTATCATAGAATTTGTGTTTTCTAAAGGAAGACCATTTAGACAACGCCTGTATACTAACTGTAAGTTTGTGAATAATTCCAGTCATTTCAATAAACAAATTTTCCTTTGATCAACTTTTCTATAGCTTTTGCACATCCGGAAATGGTTCTGATAGTGGAAGAAAGATTGTGAATTTCATAATATATATAGATATAGAGAGAGATAGAGAGATAGAGATAGAGAGATAGAGATATATATATATATATATATATATATATATATATATATATATATATATATATATATATATATATATATATGGGATTATTTATCAAAGTCCGAATTTATCCCAATATTTTCTGATACAAACTCAAATCCGCTTGAGTTTTTCACGCTTATTTATTATTATATTTTCCCGAAAATTTGGTTTGCGGGAAAAAATCTGATTTTCATGATTTTTTCAGATTTTTCACCCAAAAACTCCGGGATATTGCACGAAACCCAAAAATCATTAGGACTTCTCCCATTGGCTTATATGCAACCTCGACAGGTCTGAGATGCCGGATTTTCAGATTCAGACTTTTCCATCCTCAAGGGTTTAATAAATTCCGAAAAATTCGTGATTGTCTAAAAGTCTGATTTTATAAAAGAAAATTCACAAATTTTTCGTGATTTTTGCATTCTTAGTTTAGTAAGTAACCCCCATAGTGTATGTAATGTAACTTCTTACTGAAAAAGTTTTGTTTGCTCCAAAAGATACAACACCTTCAAGCACTTCTTAAAACTATGCTATACAGAATTTAAATGTGGAAGCAATAACAATTTAATGAAGAATATTACATTACCAAATTATATTTTATATTATTGGTGTGAATTGGTTTTCTCTTTTTGACTTAATGGTCATGGAACTCCAAGGTGACTTCTAATATCCTCATGTTTTATAACGGGGGGAACTTTATTTATTATAATACACGTTTAAGTATGACAAGTGACAAAAATGACATCACTAAGCACCATTTATAACTGATGACATCACTAAGCACTGTTTATTAGGATATAATTTACAGGATATCCATGGCATTTTTATATAATTGTCATCCTATGATGCACCATGTTGGCAGAGTTCGTGGTAATGGCAGATGAGGAAGTGAAGGAAAAACCTTTGTTCCTTTTTACTTCCTGCTGTTCAAGGTGTTGGCCTGAACTAATTGAACAACATGTGTCCATACTCATGTATGGGCAGTGGATCGGTATCGGTCCGTTCAGTCTTTGGAATCAGTGAAAAGTTGACCTGTGTATGACCACTTTAAGGGGATCTACTGTAGAACTGTACTAACAAATCCCACCACATTTCAGTGGATTCCTACAAATCGGTTCCACATTTCTTTTGTTATCATTTTAGAACTTTTCAGATTTTTAGCTTTTAACCTAAAGCATGTTTTCTTCTAAAATCCACTCAAAGCTGATAACCTGAGCACTTAGTTGTCCCAAGTAAATATTAGATTGACTGTGTGCCTGTTTTGATTTCTTTGTATATTTTGCTCATAATAATTTTTGTTTGTAGAATGTTTTTTCCTCGCTATTTTTTAAATATTAATGGTTTATTGGTGTGCTTCCTTAATCTTACATGGTTTTCTGCATCAAACTACTCAACTCTGCTGTTTTAAAAGGTGTACATTGCACTATAAACTGCAAGCTCATCAGTTATCATCAGTTATCACTGAAGGGATATAATCTGTACTCAAAGCACGAGTGTGCTGTTTGCAGATAGGAAGATTTTGGGGTGAGGAACTCAGAAATATATATATAAGCTATTGCAAGAAATAGATAGATTATTATATTTTAATATTATTATTTACTAAATCCTATTTATAAACAGATTTATTAAACATCTACTATAGAAAAGTGAATTATAAAATCATAATGATAGTTCCACTTTAATGCCTTAGGAACAACAATATAAATCTACATTTAGATGCATTTTTCAGTTTTGGCAATTCCTTATAAATATATAATCACAGGACACTGTATAAATGCTTCATAAATTGAATGGAACAGTTGCATTATAGAAATATCTAATTTTCCACATTTTACTGTAAATTTAAGGAAAGGTTTTTTTTCATCTGTTTCATGGTACTATATACTATTTTATCTGGTATTCTAAAATTATACATAGATGTATGCTTTTATAGAGATGAGTGACAGAGTTGAAAAGTCTGGTGGTGATATTTATTTTATCAGATCGAAATGCTTAACTATCTTCATTTTGCTTTTTCAGACTTACTCATCATTACAATTATCCTGCAAGTAGCAGCCTTTTTATTTTTCCTGTTTGCTGACATTGAGCTGATTTACACTACCTTTGAGGTACAGTATTCTACTATACATGCCATTTATATAGATGGGGCAGATTTATCAAGGGTCGAATTTAGAAGTGTAAAATACTTAGAAATTCGACCATCGAATTAAAATACTTCGAATTCGAATATCGCAGTCAAAGTATTTTTCACCGAATTTGGCCATCGAACGATCGAAGTAAAATCGTTTTTTAGCGTAGGATCGACCGATTTTACTTCGATGTGTGAAGACTTAGAAAATGGTTGTAGAAGGTCCCCATAGGCTAACATAGCACTTCGGCAGGTGTAATTTGGCGAAGTATTGAAGTCAAAGTTTTTTTAAAAGAGACAGTACTTCGATGAGCGAATGGTCGAATATTCAAACTATTTTTACTTTGAATCTAATTCAAAGTAAATTTGAAGTCGTAGTATCCTATTCGATGGTCGAAGTATCCGAAAAATTACTTCGAAAATTCCCTCAAATTCACTTCGACCTTCATAAATCTGCCCCTTAGTTAAGTGTCTTTTAATACAACATTTTTATGCCTAATTTAAGGTATTGCATAGAAACACATGTATACTAAACATTTAATGCAAAGTCAATAGGGCTCATTTATAATCCAAACATCGACATCATGCAGGGTGCGAAGTACAATTTTGCCATGTTTTTTTACCCACAGTGTTGTGCTTTTTCTCCATAATTTAGCATAATTGTGGTGTCTGGCACAATGGCCGCTGATATGTTGTCAGTGTAATTGCACTTGTATTATGATATTGCAAGAAGCTGCTTTTTTTAACTCAAGTACCTTTAATTAAAAAGAAAAAAATCTGCCATGTAAAATTCTCTAAATATTACATAAAAATGGACATTGTTAATAAATTTGAGTAAAGAGAAAACAAATCCATGAAAAAAAACTTTGAAAATCAATCCAAACCCAAAACAAGATCCCCCTGCTAGGATGATATGCCAGATGATAGGGAGTCTGAAAAAACTTTAGAAATAATAGGCTTCCTAAATCAAACTAAGATCTAATTACATTTTCCATTTTAATTGGGACCACACATTCATATTTTTACAGTTTTTTTTACTTTTGTAGGTGAAGCAATTAGTTCCCCATTTATATTTTTGGCTTCTTGATTGCTGTTTTGCAGCTCTTGCTGTAATATTTATAGGTCCGAACGAATGCGTCCTTGTACAAATAATTTTTACACCATTTTACATTTGTATTTAAAGCATATGTGGAAGATGCTTAGAACTGTGTTTAGAAATGTTTAGGGTGGAGGACCCATTTCTTTCCTAAGGGAATTATTGGAGAATAGTGAAATTGTTTAATATAGTTTTGAGAAATGGTCTCAGAATGGTAACATTTGTGTTCCTGAAGTTGTTTGTACCATACATTAAATAAGACAGTCATAAGGTCACTATTACCCAAGTGTGGTTTATGTTATAGGTTGCAGAAGCCAGTATACAGTAGCATAATTTTTACAGGTCATTATCCTTTTTAATGAAGGAGCAAATAAATTAATCTGCCTCTATTTGCTTTGCAGGTAGTTTGCATTCCATTTTATTGGCGAGCCTACATTCTTGTCATGGTTCTGGTACATTTTCTTTTGTCTTATGCTATAGAGGTAGGTCTACAACTAAGACATACTTTGCAATTTAAAAGTTATTCTTGACCTTTCCATGTGCTATTCCTAAAAATGATAGAACAACCTGGGATTGCAACTGTTTAGTCAATATTTATTACCTGGTTTACTTTGAGAATTGACCATCCAGGCCTCTGTAAAAGTAAGTGTCCCGTTAGGCTGTTGTATATTAAAGTAAGTACAGCAATGCTATGACAGTCAGTGTGTCTTTAAAACTATATTCCTTTTGGATAACTAAATTTGGCTGCAGTAGGATAAGGTAATTGGACTGATGTGACTCAAAACAAACCAATAAAAAGTGGATGTTTGATATTGAATAAATAAAGGGAACTGGGGAGCTGTGATGGATCCACCCCCAAGATTCTAAATACTAAGAAAATGCTAAAAACTGTTTCTAAGTTTACTGACAAATAATTCATTATACAGGAAGGAATCCTTGAAAACAGAAACCTCTGGCTGCTGATAAAGAGACTATGCAACTACCAATCAAAAAGTCAATACAGGAAACTGCAAAGAAGATTAAAGATGGACACCGAGTGGCCTCCACAGAATAGAACAGATTTTGCAATCAAGTCAGTTTCTGTCGTGGACAGCAAAATCGTTGTTTTAAAAAATGCCTCTTACCAACCACCTACTGAGAGTAGCAGAGAATCTCTTGGTCAGCAGAAACTAATATGAATTTAGGAAAAACGAGTTTAGAGCGGGAATTCACAAAGCTGGAGTAAATTTTGCCCATAGCAATCAGAAAGTTACTTTTATTATTTTTGTTGCACAGACTGGGCTCATTGTTGATTGGCTGCTTTGGGTTTAAATACAGGGATAATTTTACTCCAACTTTGTATATGCACCCCTTGAAATGGATACGCTGTTCATGCAAGATGGTGACTACGTACAGTAGTTACATCCAGTCTAGAGTGGGGTGCAGTTTAGGTTTTCCACCTGAAAATTTGTGTAAGGTGGAGGACAAAACCATATATACATTTGTACAACACTGTGAATTTTCCCTTTCCAACAAGCTGTGAGTGTTGAAAATGACCTTTTTTATACTTTTCCTTGTAAAATGGAGGTACTGATAGCTACTTACACTACTTACATTAGGACCCATATTTTCTTGCATTTCTTAGAAAGGCATGGAGATCAGAGAATGCAAAAAAAAATTGTTTTGCACTGTCGTCTTTCATCTATTATAAATGAATGTTGAACAAAAACCTAAATAATCCTAAAACAACAAAATATAAAAAAAATGGCAAATGTTCTCAAAATATCATTGTCTACTCTATATCATACTAAAACCTGTTGTTAAGGTGCTGTACCACTTTAAGATCATAATATGCAGTACTTTTGTGACTTATAAAAGGAACTCCTCTGAGACGTTAATAGCCTAATAAATTACAATAGGATGCCCATTATCCTCTATAGCCTTCATTTTAAGGGAATTATTTTTTTGGGGATTTATTAAAGCCCGATGCTGCTAAAAGTTAGAATAAAAAATTATTCCGTCTCTAACCTGCCAAGGTCATGTAGAATTCAATGGTAGATATCCTGTTTAAAAAACTGGATTTGGATGATATCTTCCAATTGTAAAGTAAATTTATTAAAAATTTGGTAAAAATGTGCATGGAAGTTTGGTTGAAGTGGCTTTAAAGGAAAGCTGTACTCCCCAAAACAATGTAGGTCTCTAAAAAATATATTGCATAACACAGCTCATATTTAAAACCCTGCTTCATGTAAATAAACCATTTTCATAATAATTAACTTTTCTAGTAGTATGTGCCATTGGGTAATCATAAATAGAAAATTGGCATTTTAAAAAACAAGGGCCGCCCCCTGGGATCGTATGATTCACTGTGCGCACAAACATACCAACAAACCATACTTGTTAGGTCACAAGAGCCATTTAACTGACAGAGTTGTGTGTTTTGCTTCAACACTTCTTCCTGTTACAGTTGTAGTATTTCTGGTCAGGTGATCTCTGAGGCAGCACACAGACCATCACAAAATGGTGGTTCAAGGCAAGAGATGTAAAAGGGCAATATTTACTTAAATATATATTCCAGTTTGGTAAGATTCTTTAATATGTCACTTAATATGATGTGAACTATCTGTTGCTTAAGTGTTCATTTTGGGGGTATAGTTTTCCTTTAAGAAAATAGTGAGAAGTGTTGCATCACAATTAAATATTTACAATACATGTATAAATTATTTTCAGTAATCCATGAAAGACATTTTACTTAGAATGCCTTGTATCTTTGACTTACAATATCCTTTTCCACAAGATTGTCTATCTTGAAGAACCTTTTGCTAATCACTAACACTATTTCTTAGTACTTAATGTGTTCCTTTTTTCATGTGCTAGATTAATAATACCACTGTAAAGGTATTCTCTTTTTGATTATACATGGCGTTTAAATTTCCACATCATGTAACACAAAAATAAATTTGCCTGTGTAGTAAGTTATGTGATGTGGAATTTAGACTGTAAGCACCGCTGGAGCAGACACACGTGGAAATGATGATCAGTCTCTCTAAAGTGCTGCAGAAACATGTTGGCACTATATAAATAAAGAATTATAATTGTACAAATACACATGGAATATGTAATGTAGCAATATTGTATTTGTAAAGAAAAATAAACTGATAATAACCTGCTTATTGGGGCTATTTTTACTTTAATGAAGATGGGGTTAGCCAAGAGTTAGCCCTGGTGGTCATGAGGATTTTGTAATGACAATGTCTGGCCAGGTTAAACCGAAACACAAAAACTGCTGAACATACTGTCTCTCATAATAACATCCTTTTATAATGGATTAGGCCATTGACAGAAACAATGTTAGGATATATAGATAACTAATCATTACATTTATCTTAAAGCGTTCAGCTAATTCTGTGTATGAACAGTATATAGAGAGCTATACGGAGAACTTCAGTGCATTCACAAATCTATACCACTGTTTTCTTTCATTAGCTAATAAATTTGTATGGCAAGAACTGTCTTGTTTTCTGTCTGGCACAAGAACATGGGGTCACTATAAAAGATATGGAGGTGGCCCCGCCATATACAGAGCCTGAGTTCAAATGTATGGATGCTTGGACAGGTCTAACCAAATGTCCCTATGTGTCTATACATATTATTTAGACCACCCTGTTCCTGTTTAACATAACGTTCAGGGGCCTGTTCTGTAATAGTCTTCCTTCAACTACTGTACATGAGATATTAAACAAGCAAGTGCAAATAGGAGCAGGGGCTTTTTGCTATGACAACATCATGTAAAGGACTGTAAATATATAGCACATATTAAGGGGTCTATTTTTCAATATTAAAGTTTAATTCTCTCTTGAGTCATTGAGAACATGAATATACTGTGCAATCTCGAATAGCTGAAAAGAAAACATGAAATCAATGGGATTTTCCGTAATAATTTAATTTTTTTGCCAGCCTATTAAAATATTTAATATTTTCAGCCTCATTGTGTAAGGAACCCTGGTTGTATATCAGGGCAGCAGGGAAGCCCGGCGTGCTGATTGTGGGGACACCAAAACCGATTAGGACCGATCCGA
The DNA here is from genome assembly GCF_017654675.1 of Xenopus laevis. Lineage (NCBI taxonomy): Eukaryota > Metazoa > Chordata > Amphibia > Anura > Pipidae > Xenopus > Xenopus laevis. Next base: position 92,045,029 of record NC_054380.1, on the reverse strand, counting down.
ACTCACCACCCTTTAGCTGCTCCTCTGGGTATCCCAGGTGCTCAGTCCGCAGCGTCCCCACTGCCAATATATGCTAAACGAACAGGAGGACGGCACTCCGGGTAAAAGCAGGTTTTTATTGCAAGGTTTTGCAGAGATACATGGCCTTACGCGTTTCGGGAATACACTCCCTTAATCATAGGCTTACAAAGTGAATCGTACATGTGCATTATATACAATTGGTCTATGGCGACCCCTATTGGTCATCATCATTATTACTGCTAAAACATTGTTTATTTGTTTCAATAAAATTAGAAATTCACTGTTAAAATTCAAACATAAAAACATATAAGGAGGGGGTATGTGCCTTGGATTTTCTGTATAATAATTACTAAAGAATTGACTTCAATACTTTAGATTGTGGGGACGCCTGCAGTCTCCAGCCTGTGCATTGATGCGCATTCTCCTTCCTTCTGGCGCGTGCACTGGGTGCTTCCATCATCGCGTATTAGCAAGAAATTTGAATATTTAAAGGGATTTCTCACTGCCCAACGTAGGTCAATTTGCTATTTCCTAGGTACAATTTCTTGTTGTTTAAAAACGTGTTTGAGCTTGCCTGTCCCTGTCCCTGTGCTGTCTGCTAACTGTCCTGGCCCTTGCCTGAACCTTGACTATTCTTATGGACCCTGCTTTGTACTTCGATATCAGTGTGTGTTTTGACCTGGCCTGTGACTCCGACTACTCTTATGTCTCCTGTATCTGTACTGCCTGCTCTCGTTTGGTATTGACTCCACCTGCCCCACAACCTTGCTTCTTGTTCTCCATTCCTGTAACACGTGCGGTTCCCTTGCCTGCCCAGAACTCTTTCCCTGGTCCTCTCACATTAAGACCTAGTGGCACCCGAGTAGCGGATGGCTCCTCCCGAAGCAAAAGGTGTCTGTTATAGATCGGAATACCAATCGTAACACATTGAAAAGCAACAATGTGATTGCAGCTGTGTTTGTTGCTTTTTACTCAGAATATAATTCTTTATCCCTTTAAGAGAATGTATTTCATGTGTGGCTCCATTCAACATAGAACTGCACAAGCTTTAGGCAACAGATTGAAAATTACAACACAGTCAGCCAGCATGAAAATAAAAAGGCTTCAAAGACAATTTTACATAAAAAAAGATAGAGGTACGGTTTATTTTGTTGTAGCCCTACATTTCTTTCTTGTCTCCATATGCAAAAATTAGATGCTATACAAATATCAATTTACAACCTATGAATCTAAAACTAAACATAGGTTATAATGATTACGATATACTGTGAAGCTCATAAATTAATAGTTCACATTCGTGATTAGTGCTGCATTGAGCTTGCAGTGGCCCTCACCCCCCCCCTTTTGTACCCACAATAAATGCGCACTAACCACATTGTGACACAATCTTGGCACAGCCTAAAGAATGGCACAGGTTGAGTACAGGGTTCTGTGTTTACGAGTCGATTTAAAATAAAAGTACAGGGCCTGGGGTTTAGTAACCAGGCACTCTGCTGCCATGAGGCGAGTTGAGAAACTCGCCTCAGGCGGCAGCAGCCCGCAGATTACCAGGGACAGCAAAAAAGACTCCAGAAGCGCCCCTGCTATTAACTAAGGTAAAAAGTAAATCAATTTATCAAAATCTGAATTTTTCTGAATTTTTTTAAATAAAGAAAGTCCGACCACACTAGATTCCACAATTTGCTTTTATTTATCAATAAAAAACACTAAAAATCAGATCATGAAAAACTGACTTTTTTCGGATTGGCTTGTGAAGAACCCAAATTTTTTTTGATGGCTGAAAATCACAAAAATTTGAGTTTTCGCTGAGAAACCAATGGCAAATCCTGAAAACTCCAAACATTTTGTGAGGGTTAATCATCTGCAAATGGTAAAGGGGACATCTGCCATTGACTTTTACATGAATTCAGCAGGCTTTAGATGGAGCATTTTCGGATTCAGACTTGGAACAGATTTGGGGCATAATAAATCGTGAAAAAAATCACTTCTTTTTTTATTGAAACTTTTCAGCTTCAAAGGGACGCTGCAAAAAAATTTTGCCTTAATAAATAACCCCCTAAGACAAGTACGTTTTATAGAAACTTTAAAGATTTGAGGGAATACTACATCGGCCCCAGGACTTTGCACATTAATCCCGCCGGCTCCAACTTCCCACCAACTGGAGGCCCCTCCGGCCGAACTCATTTCCCCACAACAGTAGCAGGAACAAGTGTGCGTCGGAAGACCGGGAGGAGGAAGAAGGCGATGCCTGTCAGTGAATAGCCAGGGAGGAGAAATCGATCGTTGCAGGATGGATGGTCGCCTTTTTGCCATTTCTGAAGCAGACAGGAAGTGGACTTTCTGTAAGTTATTTCTTAATAAAGGCTTTGATATTTAAAAGTTTCATTTGTCTTGGTGTTTATTTTTAAACATTTTTTTTTGATGTTACTGGTCCTTTAAGAATTCTATTGCTTCATTATACATTTTACACATGGACTAAGTTTTACCTGCAAATTACTTGCTGCTTTCAAGGTAAAACTCCCAAACATGGTTGCCCTTTTATTTGCCACCAATGGGATCAGCTGACTATAGCTGGATTGGGTGGGAGCTACAACATGGAGCTGGTCACTGCTCCTGTAAAAATGATAATAAAGGGATGACTTTGATGGAGTTGGCCAGCTAAATATATTTCAATATATGGATAAATAATCCCTGTTTTGTTTAAAGGGTAAGGCATTTTTAGTAGCTCAAGGCACAAAATATCTCAATGTCCTAAATATATTGATACTGGGTTGAGTGCAGCGGACTCTTGTATTTGTCTATATGTATTTTGTGGTCACAGTCTCATTTCACCCCCGCTTTAATAGTTTAAAAATTAGTGGTGTGCACAACTTTCCCTTGTTTGTTATAGTTTATACAGGAGCAGTGACGAGCTCCATGTTGTAGCCCCCACCCTTTCCAGCCAGGGCTGAAACTAGGGGTAGGCAGAAGAGGCACATGCCTAGGGCGCAAAGGCAGAGGGGCTCCAGCAAGTACCTCTTCTGACGCCATCCCCTAGTTCGGACCAGCAGTTCTGAATAGTGAGTGTGCGCATGCGCGCTTCTGTTCCTCGGCGCATGCGCAATCACAGCTCCTCTGCTATTTGGCACATACACACTTATGCTGCCTCGGCTCTTCTGCGCATGTGCACTTGCGCATCCTCGGCGCAAATGGTGGGGAGGTGAGGTAGGAGCCCTTTACTTGAAGGAGACCGGAAGAGCACAAAGGCTGCGAGTAAGAAACGTAATATAAAATGTATGTGATTCAGCTTCTGCTTGCACTGGGCTGGAGCTTCCCCTTTTGGAAACCTTTCACTTGCAGGCAAGTTTAATACCTCAGAGATGATTAGTTCTAAGCCGGCACATATCACACCAGGCAGACATAAAAGGCATGGGCTTAGCGCAGACACACACAGGAGCAGATTTATTATCCATATCCCAGTTCTCAGCAAAAAGCCAAAGTCTGCATTGATTTTCCCCGCCACCTACATTGCCATTCACAGGATTGGCCGACCTTTTCTCTTCTTCCAGGGCCAGCTGACAGTTCCGTGAGGTTAATTTATCAACACTGGGCAAATTTGCACATGGGCAGCAACCCATAGCAACCAAGCAGGGATTAGCTTTAGCTGTAGGTAGTACAATGAATGCAGCAATTTGATTGGTTACCATAGGTTACTGCCCAGAATTTTATAAACTGTCTGTTTCAACTCCCTCTTGCCCATGATTCTTACTGCGGGCATAAGCACTTTCCACCTCCCTCTTGACAGCTGCTGGCACAGGTACATGTTTGTGGACAATATCTTGGCTGCTGCTTGCACAGGTAAAGAGATAATTAGGGGCAATATAATGTTTTTTTTTGCTGCTACTGGCACAGATACGTATTTGGGGCAATATGATGGATTTTTGGCTGCTGCTGGCACAGGTACAGATTGGGGGCAATCTGAGGGATTGACTGCCCTTGGCACAGGTACAAACGGGGGGGGCAATATGATAGGTGTTGGCAGAGGTACATGGGGCAACATGATGGCTGCAGTCACAGATACAGGGGGCAATATGAATTGTAAGGTGGGAAATGATAATGCAGGACAAGAGGGGGGGGTACTGATTGAAGCTCTTGCCTAGGGTGCCAAAAAACCTTGGCCCGGCCCTTTTTCCAGCTATAGTCAGGTGATCCAAGTGGTGGCTGATAAAAGGGCAACCGTGTTTGGGAGTTTTAACCTTGAAAGCAGCAAGTTGCAGGTAAAACTTAGTTCCTGTTAAACATGTATAATGAAGAAATGACCCCTTTGATATTGCCAATGCCAAGTAGTTGTTATAGCTATGGTGTTTTATTCAGCTGATTAATTTTGATTAAGGCTATATCAAACTACTGTAGATAAAAATTAATAAAAAAGAAAAACACAACTAAAGGAAATTAAAATGGGCAGGCCTCTATACTAGTAGTGCCATGATTTTTCACACAGCCACCCAAAGAACTGCTGCTGCAGAGAAAATGTCCATGAATTATATAGAAAAACAAACAAAAATCAATAATTTATTTAAATTCTATGGTTTATAATAACAGATATAAAATAGATAGACAGAAGTAGATTTTTCGATCCAAGTAGCTCCCCATCTTCTTTTAAGCTGATTATTACACATGATTTGTGTTGCTGTCAGTCACCTGAGTTTAGGACTGACTGAAAATATAATTGTAGTGAATTAGTTCAAAACCCTTGCACTTATCCCTGTAAGGGTACAGGCATAGATCATGTGTCTGTGTGCTGTAAGCTGTTACCTAGCAACCAGCTGTTCTGTGATCTCAGTGCAGCAGGAAGAGACACAGCAGCTAGTGAGTGGCTGGCAGGAAGAGGAAGTCACAGATCCTGGCAGAAGAGAAAAGCCTGGCAGAAAGAACCACATGGTGGACAGAGAGAGAGACCAGAGAGCTGCTGGTGGGCCCAGAGAGCTGAGAGGCTTCACCAAAAGCAGACATTTGGATCAGGCTGGCACAGGAAGGCCACATACTATGCCAGGAGGGACAGAGTGTGTGAAAGGAATCTAGACTGGATGAGAAACCAGCAGGAGATTCCTATCTGAGCATCCAAAGGGGCTGTTAGGGATGCAACAAATCCACTATTTGGGATTCAGTCGAATCCCCGAATCCTTCGGGAAATATTTGGCCGAATACCGAACCGAATCCAAATCCTAATTTTCATATGCAAATTAGGGGCAGGAAGGAGGAAATGTTTGGGAAAAAATTTACTTCTTTATTTTGTGACAAAAAGTCATGTAATTTCCCTTCCCGTCTTTAATTTGCAGATACAGAGACTGTTTTGTGGAATGACATTGGACTGACAAGGACTTTGCCTTCTTTAGTTAGCTAGATAGTTGGCAAGCAAGTTAGTTAGTGAGGCCCTACTCCCACCTGGTTAGGAGTGCTATTTGTATAAGTAGGCCATTTAATTTTAGATAAATAGTTATTCAGTTCAACAAATACTGTCTGTGTTTTATTACTGTATTTCTAGTGGGGCCAACTGTAGGTGTATTTCCCTGATCCCACTAGGTGAAGGCACTGCGCTAGTAAGTACCAGGTACCCAGTCTCTCCCAATACCACTGCGGAGTGGCTCTGGTTTGACCCATGCCATCAGGTAAGCACCACACGTGGAGTGTAACACGGTAATTCATTCAGGTGCTCATTACTCGGCAGCACATGCACTTAACCTAATCTTAATTGACAGGTAAAGCTAATTTTCTGCCTAAAGATTTGTGACATCCCCAAAATCCACAATGGTGAATTCCTTTGAAAAACTGAAGATCTGGTTAATTACTGTTGTATAAATGCTGAATCTTTAGGCAGGTGTAAAGAATCCACCCTAGTCTGGGTTTGAACCAGGGACCTTATATTTTGCAGCCTGTTGCCTTACCTCTTCAATAATCAGGCAGATTAGAGGTAAAGGCTTATCCTGTTCCGCGGTTCCTATGGCTAGCACTGGTGCTGTTAATTATACTCAGCTGCTCTGCATTAACTGGCAGGTGCAGCCTATCCCTAATTAGCTGCCAGCAAAGGGCCCTTATTTAAACCATGAACTGACTTCCCTCCTTGCCAGTTCATAGGTCTCCATACCTGCTGGACACCCGGTCTACGTTACAGATTTCCAAGTTCCAGTCTAATCATGTTTCTCTTTGCTATGTACAAGTTAATCCCTTCAATAAAGATCAGAAATATTCCCAAAGTTCTCACATGTACAAGAAGGACATGTAAATACGAGAGTCTAAAACAGCAGCCAGATCTGTTCCTTGGATCTACTTAACTGTTGAAGCAATACATTTTTGCAGTAGGGATAAACATGAGTTAGTTTCCAGTACAACTACATTAGCAGAATGTTTAAAAAATATTGAATATTTTAATTGATATATTTTGGACAGTTAGAATTGTATTTTCTTTCATTATGTAAAAAAAATAAAAATCAGTTTTTTGGTGGAAACACCCTTTAAGGTTTTTATATACAGTCTCTGTAGCATTTTTATGTGATAAATATGACTAAATGGCAGACTACACTAAGTCTGAACAACTCTGCTATAAACCGTAATCTAAATGTAAGTGTTATGTGTTATGGAATCAGATTTGGTGCAGTTTATCTGTAACAGCAAGTGTATCAAACAGTAAAGATTTTTTAAGCACTGAAGGTTTATTTCTTTTGCCTTTTGTTTTACAGATTTCCAACCCATTTATATGTTTCAAGTCTACACTTTATGCATGTTGATTTCTTGTGGCTATTTAGAATACAGCTTTGTCATTTTAGCCATGACTATTTTATCCATTATTGCAACCGTATATAATCTAGGAGTGGTATGTACAAAAGCCTGCACCTCTGGCTATATTATAATATTGTATTTGCTTTCTCACCAGCAAAAGAATATGTTTGTTACTTTCCCCTCTAGCAATTGGTAAAACTACACAAAATGGTCAAGTCTCCTAGCATTATCATGGTTAAAGCACTTCGAAGAAATGGAGGTAAACAAAAATAGAAAAAAAATCACTGTTTTTAGATTATAACCTACATACAGGATATACTTACTTGTTGTTTTACACCATGCAATATTTGAAGTTAGTCTGCTACATCTTTTCTTAATACTGATGTGCACTTAGGAGACCCATACATTCTGTCATTAGATTTTGCCAGGAAAATGGTACTTTTGTTTGTGTTATCATTCCCATAACTTTTGTTTTATAACAGTGCTTTTGTTATGTTTTGGGTAGCTGAGGATGAGTAGAGTATAACAGTGCTTTATTATCAGTCATGCAACAACAGTAAGCTTTCACTTTCACTTTTAAGCTACCAGGAAGTATGCACAGAATAAGTATGAGCACCGTGACATCTACAGGCCATTTAAATGAACACCACATATTCCCCCTATAGTAGGAAAGCATTTGGACAACTATAATAAACAGCAACATTAAACAGTATTAGGGATGTCGCGGACTGTTCGCCCGCGAACTAGTTCGCGCGAACATCGGGTGTTCCCGTCCGCCGAATGTTCGCGAACGTCGCGCAACGTTCGCCAATTTGGGTTCGCCTTAGCTGGCGCTTATTTTTGCCCTCTCACCCCAGACCAGCAGATACATGGCAGCCAATCAGGAAGCTCTCCTTCCTGGACCACCCCCACACCCCCTGGACCACTCCCCTTCCATATATAAACTGAAGCCCTGCAGCGTTTTTTCATTCTGCCTGTGTGTGCTTGGAAGAGCTAGTGTAGGGAGAGAGCTGTTAGTGATTTGAGGGACAGTTGATAGTAACTTTGCTGGCTAGTAATCTACTTGATACTGCTCTGTATTGTAGGGACAGAACTCTGCAGGGATTTGAGGGACATTTTAGGTTAGGTAGCTTTGCTGGCTAGTAATCTATCTTCTACTGCAGTGCTCTGTATGTACAGTAGCTGCTGTGGGCACTGCTGCTGATCTCTCATCTGCTGACTGCTGCCTGTAACCCAATAGTCCTTGTAAGGACTGCTTTTATTTTCTTTTTTGTTTTTTTACTTTGCTACTATAAGAGCCCAGTGCTATTAGTCTAGCTGTGTTGGGGAGTGGGACTGGTGTGCTGCTCCTAGTAGTTCAGCACCAACCAGAGTAATTTTTTTTTTTAATATACATATACATATTTTTTTATTTTACTTATCTTACTGTTCTTTAACATGCCCAGTGCTGTTTGCTGTTCTTCATAGTAGTGCACCAATAGTAGTGCACTTGCAGGCATTATTTGCCCAGTGTGTTCTTCAAACAACTGCCAGCTAGCTGTGTGAGCTTGTTCACATTCTGTCTAAATATCAATAATAATACCGTCTCCAGAAACACCACCTGAGTGACGTTTTTCAAGCAGCAATAATATATTCCGTATCCACTGCTGTAGTGTATACGTTGACCTTGCAGGCATTGTTTCAATTTGTTTGCCCAGTGTGTTCTTCATTTTCAAACAACTGCCAGCTAGCTGTCTGAGCTTGTTCACATTCTGTCTAAATATCAATAATAATACCGTCTCCAGAAACACCACCTGAGTGACGTTTTTCAAGCAGCAATAATATATTCCGTATCCACTGCTGTAGTGTATACGTTGACCTTGCAGGCATTGTTTCAATTTGTTTGCCCAGTGTGTTCTTCATTTTCAAACAACTGCCAGCTAGCTGTCTGAGCTTGTTCACATTCTGTCTAAATATCAATAATAATACCGTCTCCAGAAACACCACCTGAGTGACGTTTTTCAAGCAGCAATAATATATTCCGTATCCACTGCTGTAGTGTATACGTTGACCTTGCAGGCATTGTTTCAATTTGTTTGCCCAGTGTGTTCTTCATTTTCAAACAACTGCCAGCTAGCTGTGTGAGCTTGTTCACATTCTGTCTAAATATCAATAATAATACCGTCTCCAGAAACACCACCTGAGTGACGTTTTTCAAGCAGCAATAATATATTCCGTATCCACTGCTGTAGTGTATACGTTGACCTTGCAGGCATTGTTTGCCCAGTGTGTTCTTCAAACAACTGCCACCTAGCTGTGTGAGCTTGTTCACATTCTGTCTAAATATCAATAATAATACCGTCTCCAGAAACACCACCTGAGTTGTTGTTGTTGTTGTTTTAAAAAAAATGCCAGGCAAAGGCAGGCCGCCACGCAGAGGCACTAGGGGCCGTGCTGCTATGCTATCCTGTGGCCCTAGGAAATTGCCCAGTTTTACAAAGGCAATTACCCTGAACTCCCAAAATGCTGAAGAGGTAGTTGACTGGCTTACACAGCACACCCCATCCTCTACCGTTTCTAACTTTGCCACAACATCCTCATCCTCCTCTGCTATGGGCACCCCACGTAACACTTCCTCCACCACCGGCGCCCCTTCTTCACTGGAGTCAGAGGAGTTATTTACACATGAGTTTTTTGAACTGAGTGATGCGCAACCATTATTGGCAGAAGAAGATGAAGGAGATGAGGACGTTACACCAGATATAATTCTGGCAGACAACACAACAGAGATGGACATAATGAGTGATGAGGAGGTCCCCGCTGCTGCTTCCTTCTGTGAGCTGTTAGAAGAAATTGATGCATCTGAGGAGAATGATGATGAGGAGATTAATGTTTTGTGGGTGCCCAGTAGAAGAGAGCAAGAGGAGGATAGTTCAGATGGAGAGACGGAGATTCAGAGAGGCAGGAGGAGAATAAGACTTAGAAGAAGCAGGGAGGACAGCTCGCAGGGAACAGTAGGGCAACAACATGTATCGCCACCTGTGGTCAGCCGGCCAACGCACCCGCCATTGCCGCCAACTTCTACTGTTACCGCCAGATTGCCAGCTTCAAATAGGTCAGCAGTGTGGGATTTTTTTAATGTGTGTGCCTCTGGCAAAAGCGTTGTAATTTGCAATGAGTGCAGTCAGAAACTGAGTCTTGGGAAGCCCAACACCCACATAGGTACAACTTCTATGCGAAGGCACATGAACGGCAAGCACAAAGCACTATGGGAGCAACACCTCAAAGGCAGCAGACAAACTAAAAGCCACCCTCCTTCTGGTCCAGCATCTTACTGCTCTACCTCTGCTGTCCTTGACCCGTCTGAACCACCCTCCGCCTTCCACCTTGACCACCAGTTCCCAGTCATCTGCCCCCAGCCAAGTTTCTGTGAGGGCCATGTTTGAGCGTAAGAAGCTAATGTCTGCGAGTCACCCCCTTGCCCGGCGTCTGACAGCTGGCTTGTCTGCACTCTTAGCCCGCCAGCTTTTACCATACCAGCTGGTGGACTCTGAGGCCTTCCGCAAATTTGTAGCAATTGGGACACCGCAGTGGAAGGTACCCAGCCGCAATTTTTTTTCAAAGAAGGGAATACCACACCTGTAACACCATGTGCAGAGCCAAGTCACCGCATCTCTGTGTAAGGGCCCGAAGGCACCGTTGGAGTGAGGACCAAGGAGGAGACCAGACCAGGTTCGCAGTACAAGAAGGATTTATCAAAGACGTAGTCAGGGACAGGCAAATGGGTCAGTACAGGCAGCAATCAACAATACGAGAAGGCAGGCAAGAGTCGGTACACAGTATATCAATATAAGCAGTAGGCACACCCAGGAACACAATAGCTTGGAACCTATAATTGGGCACTGAGTCAATGACAAGTCCGCCTTTAAATAGGCAAAGGGTTCGCGCCAATCTGGACGCAGTGGCGTCATTTCCGGCGCGCCGGCGTCAGTTCCGACGCGCCGGCGTCAGTTCCGACGCGCTGTCGTCAGTTCCGGCGCGCTGGCGTCAGTGACGCCGGCGTTCTGACGCCGACGTCCATTCCGATGCCGGCGCTGTTGCAGGCGACCAATCAGGGAGTGGGACGAAGATGATGCAGGAGCCATGCGGTGGGGAGTAAAGCCATCTTGGACGCCATCTTGGGAGACAGGTACAGCATCCATTACAGTACCCCCCTCCTTAGGGGGGGCCCCAGGACCCCCAGGACCAGGGCTAGAAGGAAAGCGTCTGTGAAAATTCCGAACAAGGAGAGGGGCATGAACATCGGAGCTCCTCACCCAAGAACACTCTTGAGGACCGAACCCCCTCCATTCGATAAGGTACTGCAGGGAACCTCTAGAAAATCGAGAGTCCAGAATCTTCTGCACTTCAAACTCCTGATGACCATCCACAAGAACAGGAGCTGGGGAGGAAAAAGAAGAAGAAGAAGAATTTGCAGGCTTTAGGAGAGACACATGGAAGGCATTCGGAATCCGCATCTCGGGAGGAAGTTGCAACCGGACCGCCACAGGGTTGATGATGTCTATGACAGGAAAGGGGCCGATGAACTTCGGACCCAGTTTGGGTGTTGGAACTTTGAGACGGATATTCCGAGTGGAAAGCCAGACCTTGTCTCCCAGGGCATAAGGAGGGGAGGAAACTCTTCTCTTGTCAGCGAACTTCTTCTGTGCCAACGAACTCTTCTCCAGATTAGCAGTAGTAGCATGCCAGATCGCCATCATGTGGGCAGCTTGGTCATTGGCAGCAGGAACATTTGTGAGAAGAAGATCCTGAGGAAAAGCCAACGGATTAATACCATAGACACAGAAAAAAGGAGACTTTTCAGAGGAAGAGTGTAAGGCATTATTATGGGCAAACTCAGCCCAAGGAAGGAGGTCAGCCCAATCGTCTTGGCACAAAGACACATGACACCGGAGGAACTGTTCAAGGGCCTGATTGACTCTTTCTGCTGCTCCATTAGACTGGGGATGGTAAGCTGAAGAAAACTGAAGGGAAACACCAAGGGAACTACAAAGGGACCTCCAGAATTTCGAGACGAATTGAGACCCACGGTCAGAGACGATCTCCGCAGGAAAACCGTGAAGTCTGAAGATATGTTCAATGAATAATCTGGAGAGTTCTGGAGCAGAAGGAAGTTTACGTAAGGGAGTAAAATGTGCCATTTTGCTGAATCTGTCGATTACCACCCAAATCACAGTAAAACCAGAAGAAACAGGAAGATCCACAATGAAGTCCATCGCCAAATGAGTCCATGGCCGGGATGGGATGGGTAAGGGCAACAATAACCCCTTGGGAGGGGAATGTCCAGACTTAGAAACAGCACAGATGGAGCATGAAGAGACAAAATCTTTAACGTCCTTCCTCAAAGAGGGCCACCAAACAAGGCGAGATAAGAGTTCTGTAGTTTTCTTGATTCCAGGATGACCTGCTTGCTTCGAATTATGAGCCTGGACCAGAATATCATGACGGAATTCAGGAGGAACGTAGGCCATACCCACAGGAGTATCCCCCGGAGCAGAGGATTGGGCAGATAATAAGTTGGAGGCCAAGGAAGGAAACAATGCGGCAATAAACTTTGCAGGAGGTAATATTGGTTCTGGGTCTTCAGAAATGGGATCATCAGGAACAAAGCTCCGGGAGAGGGCATCCGCCTTCTTATTTCTGGAACCGGGACGAAAAGTAATAATGAAGTTGAAGCGTGAGAAGAAAAGAGACCATCTGGCTTGTCGGGGATTGAGACGCTTGAGTGACTGGATATATTCTAAGTTTTATGGTCGGTAAAGATGGTTACAGGCACTGCAGAACCCTCAAGTAAGTGTCTCCATTCTTCAAGAGCCAGTTTAACGGCCAACAACTCACGGTTTCCCACGTCATAATTCTGTTCAGGAGGAGAGAATTTTTTAGAGAAAAAGGCACAGGGATGTAATTTCCCATCGGCAGACGATCTTTGAGATAATATGGCTCCAGCACCGACATCCGAGGCATCCACTTCGACGAAGAAAGGTTGAAGGGGTTCAGGGTGTCTAAGGATTGGGGCAGAAGAGAAGGATTCTTTGAGATTCTTGAAGGCTTCTAAGGCTGACGGAGGCCAATGCTGAGGTCTTCCCCCTTTACGGATGAGAGCCAGGATTGGGGAGATTTTGGACGAAAAACCTTTAATAAATTGTCTATAGTAATTAGCAAAGCCAATGAATCTTTGGACAGCCTTGACACTGGTGGGGAGAGGCCAATCCTGGATTGCAGAAACCTTGGCTGGATCCATCTTGAAGCCTTGCTGAGAGATGATGTATCCGAGGAAAAAGATGGACGACACTTCGAAAGAACACTTCTCTAATTTAGCAAAGAGATTGTTCCTTCTCAGGCGGGACAGAACCTCCTGGACTTGACAGTGATGTTCATTAAGTGACTTGGAAAAAACGAGGATATCATCCAAATAAACGACCACGCTTTGCCCTAACAAGTCCCGGAAAATATCATTAATAAACTCCTGGAAGACTGCAGGAGCATTACAAAGGCCGAACGGCATCACCAAGTACTCGTAATGCCCATCTCGAGTGTTGAACGCAGTCTTCCACTCGTCTCCCTCTCTGATCCGGATAAGATTATAGGCCCCACGAAGATCTAATTTAGTAAATACACTGGCCCCCTTGAGCTGGTTCCGACAGGAATTGACTGGGTGCGAGTGTAAAGTGGACCTCGCACTGGTTAATAAACCCACGGCAAGCTGTAGGATCACCACTGTAGAGTGGGGGAGCCGGAATGCGGGGTTCGGTGGCGTGAAGCGGAACCACAGGTACTGGTGCAGGAATAGGATCGGCAGGTGTTAGCTCTGACAGTTTAGCAAGAATGGATTCCAAAGCCTGACCAAAGTGAGATTGCTGTACCTCATAGGACTGCATGCGGGATGCCAGACCACGAAGCGCTCCACCGACATCAGGCGGCGCAGGATTCTCCTCTGACGGGTCCATGGCCCAATTATACTGTAAGGGCCCGAAGGCACCGTTGGAGTGAGGACCAAGGAGGAGACCAGACCAGGTTCGCAGTACAAGAAGGATTTATCAAAGACGTAGTCAGGGACAGGCAAATGGGTCAGTACAGGCAGCAATCAACAATACGAGAAGGCAGGCAAGAGTCGGTACACAGTATATCAATATAAGCAGTAGGCACACCCAGGAACACAATAGCTTGGAACCTATAATTGGGCACTGAGTCAATGACAAGTCCGCCTTTAAATAGGCAAAGGGTTCGCGCCAATCTGGACGCAGTGGCGTCATTTCCGGCGCGCCGGCGTCAGTTCCGACGTGCCGGCGTCAGTTCCGACGCACTGGCGTCAGTTCCGGCGCGCTGGCGTCAGTGACGCCGGCGTTCTGACGCCGACGTCCATTCCGACGCCGGCGCTGTTGCAGGCGACCAATCAGGGAGTGGGACGAAGATGATGCAGGAGCCATGCGGTGGGGAGTAAAGCCATCTTGGACGCCATCTTGGGAGACAGGTACAGCATCCATTACACTCTGTCACTTAGTGTTGGGGCAAAGGTCCATATGACTACTGACGCATGGTCCTCCAAGCATGGTCAGGGCAGGTATGTCACCTACACTGCCCACTGGGTGAATTTGGTTATGGCTGGGAAGCAGGGAATGTGTGGCTCAACAACAACAGTGGAGTTGGTGTCACCGCCACGGATTGCACGCGGTTCTGCCACCACCTCTACTCCTCCTTCGCTCTCTACCTCGTCTTCTTCCTCTGCTTCCTCCTCCTCTGCTGCTGGGTCCTCCTCCTCCACACCTGTGCACCCCCAGCTCCCCCTAGGCTATTCGACGTGCCAGGTACGCCGTTGTCATGCTGTCTTGGGGATGACGTGCCTGGAAAGCAGAAACCATACCGGATCTGTACTCCTGTCATCTCTGCAGTCACAGGCCGATCGGTGGCTGACCCCACACCAACTGAAGATCGGAAAAGTGGTGTGTGACAATGGAAGCAATCTGTTGGCAGCACTGAGACTGGGCAATTTAACACATGTGCCCTGCATGGCACATGTTCTGAATTTAATAGTCCAACGTTTTATCTCGAAGTACCCAGGATTCCAGGACATTCTCAGGCAGTCCAGGAAGGTGTCGGCCCATTTCAGACGTTCCTACACAGCCATGGCATGCCTTGCTGACATTCAGCAGTGGTACAACATGCCAGTCAGGCGTTTAATTTGCGACAGCCAGACTCGCTGGAATTCAACGCTCCTCATGTTTGAACGTCTGCTGCAACAACAAAGAGCCGTCAATGAATACCTGTTTGAACTGGGTGGTAGGACTGGATCTGCAGAGCTGGGGATTTTTTCCCCCCATTACTGGGTGCTTATGCGCGATGCCTGCAGGCTCATGCGCCCTTTTGAAGAGGTTACAAACATGGTCAGTCGCACCGAAGGCACCATCAGCGACCTAATACCCTTTGCTTTCTTCCTGGAGCGTGCCGTGCGACGAGTGACAGATGAGGCTGTAGACCAGCTTGACGAGGAGCAGGAAGCGCACGATTTCTGGTCGGAATCACCAGAACGAGCCCAGGCACCTGCTGCAACGCAGGGAGAGGTGTCAGAAGTGGAGTCAGAGGAGGAAGGTGGCTTTGTGGAGGAGGAGGACTAACAGGAGCAGGCTTCCCAGGGGGCTTGTGGTGACCGTTTGGGGACCCCTGGTCTTGTACGTGGCTGGGGGGAGGAGACCGTGGATGATGTAGTCCTTGATAACGAGGAAGCGGAGATGGATACCTCTGCATCCAACCTTGTGAGAATGGGGTCTTTCATGCTGTCATGCCTGTTGAAGGACCCCTGTATCAAGAGGCTTAAGGAGAAGGACCTGTACTGGGTCGCAACGCTACTAGACCCTCGGTACAAGCATAAAGTGGC
This sequence comes from Xenopus laevis, assembly GCF_017654675.1. Lineage (NCBI taxonomy): Eukaryota > Metazoa > Chordata > Amphibia > Anura > Pipidae > Xenopus > Xenopus laevis. Next base: position 92,029,341 of record NC_054380.1, on the reverse strand, counting down.
AGAAATGTTACCAACGTACCACAAGTCCGAAAGGATGCTGCATTTACAAACCAGCCTGCAAAACATGTTGTACAATGCTTTTAAGGGTGATGTCACTTCAGGAACTCATCAACATTCCAGGGGCAGAGGTGCCAGTAATCCTGCCACGAGCGCACCTGCAAGGACAATGCACTTTGGCCACTCTGTAACGTCAGACATGCAAATGTTTTTCAGTCCAAGGCAGCGCCAGAACCCTTCTGGATCCACCCTGAGAGAACGCCTCGACCGGCAGGTAGCGGACTACCTGGCATTAACTGCAGATATCGACACTCTGAGGAGCGATGAACCCCTGGACTACTGGGTGCGCAGGCTTGATCTGTGGCCAGAGCTGTCACAATTTGCCATGAACCTCTTGTCTTGCCCCGCCTCAAGTGTACTCTCAGAAAGGACCTTCAGTGCAGCAGGAGGGATTGTAACTGACAAGAGAACTCGCCTAGGTCACAAAAGTGTGGATTACCTGACCTTTATTAAAATGAACGAGGCATGGATCTCGGAGGGTTACTGCACGCCGGAAGACTTGTTCTGACTCCCCATGCAGCTGTCCTTCTCTGCACGCCGCATGACTCCACACACAGCTGTCCTTTAGCGTCCTCCTCCCTCCGCCACCGTTACAAACTAGGGTGCAAACCCTACTGGTTTGGTTTCATTTGAATCAAACTTTTTGGACAGGTAAATCCTGAGTTTTTCTGGCCTCTGTGCTTCAGTGGCTGCAACCAAAAAAATTACTATTTTCAGCATTTATATGGCATATTTTTTCTGGCCTCTGTGCTTCAGTGGCTGCGACAAAAAAAATGACTATTTTTAGCATTTATATGGCATATTTTTTCTGGCCTCTGTGCTTCAGTGGCTGCGACAAAAAAAAAGACTATTTTTAGCATTTATATGGCATATTTTTTCTGGCCTCTGTGCTTCAGTGGCTGCGACAAAAAAAAAGACTATTTTCAGCATTTATATGGCATATTTTTTCTGGCCTCTGTGCTTCAGTGGCTGCGACAAAAAAAAAAGACTATTTTCAGCATTGATATGGCATATTTTTTCTGGCCTCTGTGCTTCAGTGGCTGCGACAAAAAAAATGACTATTTTTAGCATTTATATGGCATATTTTTTCTGGCCTCTGTGCTTCAGTGGCTGCGACAAATAACAATAATAATTCCGTGTCCGTAAACATCACCTGAGTGATGTTTTTACAGCAGCAATAATATATTCCGTATCCACTACTGTATACGTTGCCCTTGCAGGCATTGTTTGCCCAGTCTTTAACCAAGTGCCACCTAGCTGTGTGAGCTTTTTCACATTCCGTGTCCAGAAACATCACCTGAGTGACGTAGTGTGATTTCTGCCCTTTACAGCACAAAACGCAGCGCTGTGTCAACAATGTATTTTTCAGAAACATTTTTGCCCTTGATCCCCCTCTGGCATGCCACTGTCCAGGTCGTTGCACCCTTTAAACAACTTTAAAATCATTTTTCTGGCCAGAAATGTCTTTTCTAGCTTTTAAAATTCGCCTTCCCATTGAAGTCTATGGGGTTCGCGACGTTCGCGAACCGTTCGCATTTTTGCCCGGAAGTTCGCGAACATGTTCGCGAACATTTTTTCCTACGTTCGCTACATCCCTAAACAGTATGCATTTTAAAGCAATAATATACATTATTCACATCACATAGTCCTTGGTCCATGCAGGTAGTTTTCTGATTCTCTCAGTACGCCTTATAGGTTCACTTTCCTCAGGCCTATTGCAGTTGACATCAGGAGTAGGAAAATGTCCTTCATCAAATGGAGCTTCTCCAAAGATATATCTAACAGGAGCAAGACAACTTGCATTCCATATGCATCCATCAGACAGTTCATATGTGTATGGTCCTCGCTGGCGTCTCACTTCGAGTGGTGCAGTAAATCTAGATTGTCCTTGTTTCAGTATTCCTGGTTTCTTAATTCTGATTAAAGATCCAGGCTGAAAGTGCACTTCTCTTGCACCATGTTTTCTGGCTGAAAGTGCACTTCTCTTGCACCATGTTTTCTGTCAGTATAAGTTTTGCATTTGGCTTGTTGACATTTCACAATGTCAGCAGTAGATGATTTTGTAGGCACATGTTTGGATGTTTGATGTCTGCAACATGTAACTTAGTGCGCATCTGTCTGCCATGTAATAATTCAGCTGGAGATGATTGGGTTGTTGCATGCCGCGTTCCTCTGTAGTTATGTAAGAACTCTGTTGTAAATACTTTCCAAGATTTCCCAGTAAGATTTGCTGTCTGTAGTGCTTCTTTTAGACTTCTGTTGAATCGCTCGATATCTCCATTTGCTTGTGGGTAATAAACTGAAGATTTCCTATGCACAGTATAACCCCACAGATTTATTAGCAGATTCATGCAGGCCTTACACAACAGTAAGCTTTCACTTTCACTTTTAAGATACCAGGAAGAATGCACAGTATAAGTATCAGCACAGTGACATCTACAGGCCATTTGCATGAACACCACAATTAGCCTTAACATCTGCTCTGGAGTTTCGTTTAATACTTTGTCTCAAGGAAACCTGGTCTAAGGTGGCAAAGGAAACTCTGGAGAAAGAGGTAACATTCCGTTAAATCCGCACTTTAGTGAATTTGCGGAGTAACGTCAGTTTCCCTGCGTGAAAATTCACCTGCCAATAGGGTGCAAAACTGGCTAGCAATGGTCTCTTTTGCTAGGGAATTGTCCTTGCCTGTTAGTAAATTGGCAATATCCCTGCGGTTGAGATTTCTGGCAAATTTTCACTAGCTACGGCCACTTTGCCCCTTTAGTAAATCTGCCCCAAAGTGTTGAGCAAGGTGCAAAAACACTTAAAGGGGAAGGAAACCTAGTTGGCGCAAAAAATCCTCCCCCCCTCCGGTGTGTTGTCCACCCGTCCCGCTGGGCAAATGCCCTTAACTTGTTACTTACCCTTCTGTGCAGGTCCAGTCCAGGGAGTTCACAGACGACATCTTCTTCCACGCGATCTTCTTCCTGCTTTGACCGGCGCATGCGCAGTAGGAGCATTTCGCTGGTACGATATACTGCGCATGCGCCAAAAGTACTTTGTGACTTTTGGCGCATGCGCATTTGATCCGTACCGGCGAAATGCTCCTACTGCGCATGCGCCAAAACGCCGTTCAAAGCAGAAAGAAGAACGCGTGGAAGAAGATGTCGTCTGTGAACTCCCTGGACTGGACCTGCGCAGAAGGGTAACAAGTTAGGGGCATTTGCCCAGAGGGACGGGTAGGCCAGGGGGGAGGAGGGAGGGTGGGCAACACACGGGAGGGGGGAGGGTTTTTTTGTCAACTAGGTTTCCTTCCCCTTTAAGTTTGCAAGGGTGAGTCTTCAGTTCAAGTCCTGGTGAGCCCCAGGACACCCCAGCAGGAGGAAATGCAGCCGATAACTCTGCAGACACAAAAAGCAGCTAGAATGCATCAACAGTGAATGATCTGGAAGGATAGGCTGCATTTCTTCCTGCATTCCCCTGCAGTGGAACACATGAAAGATCCACCACAGGGGAATGTGGGATGAAAAGCTTGTGTTTATAAAACCTGATGCTCCAGCACTTGGATTGGTGGGATTAAAAAACAAAGTCTATAGTTATTCACATTCTAATTATAGTTTAGTTGTCTTGAGTTGCATTAGTATTATATATTGGGGGATTCTTCTTGGCTGGACCCTTTCTTTAATGCAATGTGGCATGTTGATTTCTACACAAACCTTACTCTTGATCCCTCTTGTATAAATATTAATATAATACATTAATGGGGGAATGTAATAAAGAGAAATAATCTGCACTAATAAGAATAAAAAATTGCACTTCACAATGTAATATTCTTCCTTAAACTCTTATTGCATTGCAAATTTTAATTGCACACTTTTAAGAAGTGCTTGAAGGTGTTGTAATCTTTTGGAGCAAAGATAACATCTATTTTCAGTAAGAACTATTATATTCATTGTGCACTTTCGCAAAATACAAAATTTGCAAACCTTACAGCCATAGTTTCCCACACAGATGCCATTTCATCATACAACAGCATTCTTACCGTAATAATTCTGTGCTTCTTACTTTGTGGCAACAGTTTGGGAAATGTTCTTTCCTGATTCAGCACAACAAGAATGCACGTACAAATGAAAATAATTATTTAGTGTAAAATTAAAACTGGGTAATTAGATTGGCTGTGCAAAATAAAAACATATTTTCAATATGGTTAGCCAAAAATGTAAAATAAACAAGCTGAAGTGACCGGATGTCTAATATAATAGCGAGAATTTTCTGCTTTGCTTTACCAGGAGGGGGGCCATATGGGTCATAACTGTTTGCTTTTGATACTGAGCTGCATACTAAGGATCAATTGCAAACTCACTGAACAATTAGTCCCATGTGCCACCCCTTCAAGTCGCAGACTAACTCGGAGTTAGAGAGCTGCAAAGCAGGAAGTAGTGTTCTGCCTATTAAGTTAGATGTCTGTTCTCTCCAGCCTTTATTGATTACATTTTTGACTAACTAACTATATTAGAAACATTTTTATTTTACTCAACTGATATATTTACCCAGATTTATTTTACACTGAACGGTTTCTTTAAGGTCCATACAGAGTTGATTTACAGAGATGGAAGTAGAAGTACTAATCTGCAAAGAGCACTAACTTAACTCATCACCCAACATTCATACTCAAGCACTTTTGAATGATTGGGAGCATTTCCATTACATGTTCCAATATGTAGTAAAGAAGGATGTTGCAAAGGTTTTTACAGCTAAGAAAGAACGTTTGTCATATTAATACCCTTGGTTTTACACAAGCAGGTGTCCAGATATGTTTGTCTATTACAAATTAAACCATATAAAAGGATTTTCAAACCATGGCTGTTGGTGGACCAGAATGATTTTCAATAGTGTTTATGGCAGGAGGCATCCCTCTGCCTCACTTTAACTTATAATCGTATAAACGTGTAAGCAGGGCCTGAGCCCTAAGCATATGGCCTGCACCATATCGATAAAGGATAAAAAGGGAAAGAAAACAAATTGTTCTGGGCTATACGGGGTCTCTGTAATGGTGTGAAATATCTGTATTACCTATGTAATAAATAAATAAATTAACCCAAATATATAGTATATTTATTTTGCAGAGCTGATCTCCAGCATTAGCCAGATAAAAACAAAGAATTTATGTTTAAGAAAGCTCCATGTTTGCACTAAAACCTTTATTGGCTTGAAAAATTAGGACAAAAATGTTACATTTGTTACGCAATGTATTTGTACAGATTAAAGGACCCAACCAAGATAATGATTAGCATTTTGCAGATATTAATATATAAATTTATTTTAAATAACACTTCATATTACAATTTTTAAAAAAAAAATATATAATAACAGTGCATCGGATCAGGGCAAATGAAGCAAATAAGTCTCCGCTGCAAGTTACAATAAAATCAATATGAAGACAATTGCATTCAAGTGCATTGATTTTTGCCTAGACATACCAGATTATAATTTCATTAATTTTATTTTATTCTGAAGTTTACAAAAAGTGCTGTGGGATTTAAACTGTATTTGTTCATGATGGTTTTCTCTCATGCCTTTGCATTGTCTGTTGACTTCTGTTCAGTTGTTCCTGTGTGATGTTTTTACATTTGTGTTGTTAGTTACATTTATATCCTCATACTGTGGCACAGCACTGTCTTCTACAAATGCTAGATTTATTAAATTTCGCTCATTATATGTAGGTGTGTCTCCAGGATTCACTGATATTCTGGACAAGCTAACTCTTCCATCTTCAGAGCTCTGCGATTCGAGAAGGAATTTCTTACTATTCCTAAAAATAACATAGGGAAATAGTTATTTTCTGATGTAGATGGTCTTACAGTTATCCTATAGTAGAAAACAGTTTGCTAGTTTGGTATGGAAAAGCCTGTTGTAGCACAAAAGCAAACACAAACATCAAATATCGAAGTCTAAGGATTTTGCGCGAATACTGCGATCGTATGATCGAAGGAATAATCGTTCGACCAAAAAAACTATTTCAATCCAACGATCGAAGGATTATCCTTCGACCAAAAAAACTTAGCCAAGCCTATGGGGACCTTCCCCATAGGCTAACATTGGGTTCGGTAGCTTTTAGGTGGCGAACTAGGGGGTCGGAGTTTTTTCTTAAAGAGACAGTATTTCGACTATCGAATGGTTGAATAGTCTAATGATTTTTAGTTCGAATCATTCGATGGTCGAAGTAGCTCATTCGATGGTCGAAGTAGCCAAAAAAACACTTCGAAATTCGAAGTTTTTTTACTTCGAATCCTTCACTCGAAGTTAATGAATTGACCCCTAAGTGTAAAAATCACAAAAACCTCTAGTACAAAACTTCAGAAAGTAAAAGCTATAGAAGTCAATGGGAGCTTCGCTGATCCTATTGGACCATTTTAATCCATTTAGACTTTTAGAGGGGGTTTTTTTCACTAGTAAATTATCTTATACATCCAACTTCTGCCCTTATCTGTTTGTACTTACCGATTTCTCATGAAACAAAAGGCAGCAAAACCAATGATAAAACCGATAACCAAAATTCCAACCACAACTCCGATCACAATGTAAATAACTCTGTTGTCATATGCTGTAACAAAGAAGAAAACACAGATATCAACAACGTTGTGTCTATTGAACATGAGTATTAGCTATTCATATCTCCATTCTCTGTTGTAGGATGACAATTAACTATTTGCCAATAGTTTTAAAAAACTATATCACAAGAAGAACCTGCTCATTTACTATCGATCAGGAGTTCCCAGCTATGGGGTTCTGGAGGCAATATTTCTGTTCCAGAACATCAAATATTCCAAGTTCTAGGCTATTGTATTGATACTCTATGTTCACATTATGCTAATAACGTCTTCTTTGTTTTCTATGTATATAAATATTTATAAAATATATATATAAATAATGTATAATTACTTTTATCTTCAGCTTCACAGAAGTCTCCAGAAAAAGATGCAGGGCACACACAGTACATTTCTCTAATAGAATTTACTTCAAGAGATGCTTCAACACATGTGCCACCATTTTCACAAGGGTTTTCAAGGCAAGGCCCAGCTACAATGGAAAAAGACAGATTATGACAGCAGTGCTTTAATTAAACCTCTTTAATAAACAAGTTCTCTACAGTATCTGAAACATGGAAATATTATGCCATGAAATGTGGCCATTGGATTTGTCACTACAATTAGACTTTGTCATGTGCTGTGTTATGATAACATAATTAATGGGATTCTTTAGCACCATTAAAACAATGATTTCTATGACAGTGGTGCAGCAACCTTTCCTAAGTAAGTTGGTGATGATTGAAACTGTGTTTACAGTGAGTGCAACAGTAATTTTTCCCTTTCTGTGTTGCCTACTTGAAACATGGGCAAATCTAGCTTAAATCCCTTACCTTTTAGGGCATCCTTAGAGACTGATAACCATAAAATATACCAGTTACTAAAATGTTCCTGTTTCAAGTGATTACATAACAGGATAAAAGCCAGTCTTGCAACTCATTTTCTTATGTCACATTGGGCCAGATTCAATTCAATGAGAAAAGTTTTTCTTGTGAAAAGTCATGGATGAGATTCAATTTGAGGTGCAATTCATTAAAGTCTATGGGAAAAAAAACTGGAATTGAATTAGGAGAAAAGTTTTTTCTCCTTGAATTGAATCTCGTCCATGAGTTTCGTGTGTTAAACCAGTGGTGTCCAACCTGTGGCCCGAGGGCCGCATGCGGCCCAGGATTGATATGAATGCGGGCCAGCTTCAAACGCTTGGTTCCCGAGGAAACGTCATGTCACAAATGATATAGGAGGGGAGACTCTTCCCTTTGCCCAGTTAGTAATAATATAATAATAAGTCTATTTGATATCCAGGTGTCCCATATTCCAGTGCATAGCCCCATCTGGTATTGTAGTTCTTTTCTGTGTATTTTCTTTACTGTTACAAATCAAAATTGTTTGTGTTTTTCATGTGTGGCCCCAGCCAATGTGGCCCAGGGAAGCCAAAAGATTGGACCTCCCTGTGTTAAACCATAAGATAACTTATCCAGCCATGGGTAACAATTACACACACACACACTGGCTGGCCCAACTACGGAGCCTAAAGTGTTGTAAGGTAGGACCCAGGCTTAAATTAGTGAAATCTGTGGGGGTTATTTACCAAAGTCCAAATTTATCTCATTGTTTTCTGAAATATATTCTGACCATATTCTGGGGTTATTTCCCCTTATTTATCAATACATTTTCCCGAAAATTTCTAGTTCGGGAAAAAAACTAGAAAAAATTGTGAAAATCATCTAAAAATTCGAATTGTATATATTTTTTTGTATTTTCCGCTGGGAAAAAAATCATTTTTTTCAGATTTTTGCCCAAAAACCGAGAAATGCAGCGGAAATCAGGATATCTTCAGGACTTCTCCCATTGACTTATATACAACCTCAGCAGGTCTGAGATGCCGAATTTATGGATTCTGAATTTTTCCATCCTCAGGGCATAATAAATCCTTTTTTCACTAAAAATTCAGATTTAAGAATAAAAAAATTTAATTTTTCAAGTTTTTGGCAGTCAGACTTTAATAAATAACCCCCTGTTTGTTGATTAAATGATAGTTTTGTTAATTCCAGGAACTATAGGAAATTTTCTCCTAGGGGCAGATTTACTAAGGGTCGAATTTCGAGGGTTGAAAAACCCTCGAATTCGACCCTCGAAGTAAAGTCCTTCGAATTCGAACGATTTGAATGATTTTAAGTGATCGGTCGAAGGATTTTTATTCGACCAAAAAAAACTTAGAAAAGTGCTGGGGAAGGTCCCCATAGGCTAACATTGGGCTTCGGTAGCTTTAATCTGGCGAAGTATGAAGTCAAAGTTTTTTTTAAAGAGACAGTACTTAGATTATTGAATGGTCAAACGATTTTTACTTCGAATTATCCGAATCATTCGATTCCATCGAATTCGATCGAAATTGACCAATTCGATGGTCGAAGTACCCAAAAAAATACTTTGAAATTTTTATTTGAAGTATTCACTCGAGCTTAGTAAATCTGCCCCCTAATGTCAGGTATTCACAAGTCTTTGATATTGTTAAGAACTGATGAGTCAATTGCTTTCATTGCAAAAATGGGGCCTGAACTGAAAGGGTCCAAAGACCTCGGATAGGAAGGATGAAGTTTACTTGCCTTTTTAAATCTATTTATCGAAATGTTGAATAAAATCAGCTACCATATTAAAGTATATCATTTTAATATTTCAATGGAAACAGGCATTTAGAATACTTACGTATATAGCATCCTCGGATTCCATATGCTGTTGTGCAGATCTCATTAGGCTTACATTGGATCTCAAAGCAAACTACAGCTGCAGTGTCTGTACAAGTGCAGTTCTGAGTACAGTCATCTGTGATGAAGACTTCTCCATACTGCAAACGTCAAATATAATATGATCATATGAACAAACTTGCATTTATGCATCTCCACCAATTGACATACGCTTTTCAATAATATTTTAAAGGATTGCAAAATGAAGCAGCAGTATCTTTATCAACAACATTCGATAAAATAAAAAAATACTATTTCTAATACCTTAAATAAATATTTGAAGAACAACTTATGTTTTTAATATTATTTTAGGCTTTTTAGTTTGAAAGTGGCCAGTGAATAATTCATGCTGATTAGTTACTATAGGTGATTAGACTAGTAGCAAAGTTTGTTTAGATTGTTTATAGAATACTATGGTTATTATACTGTCTGGAATTTGGACTATATTAGTTTGCAAGGGCCACTGCTGTCAAAAAAACAGAATTATGTTTTGCATTTCGACTGCTTTCATTGTAACCCTGACTCTTGCACTTGCAAATGAATGTATTTATTTTGAAGGCATTCATGGATTCCACAAGCAAAAATGACTTAATCAGAAGATTCTGTATAAAGTATATCTTGTAGTCTCCAGCTTTTAATGGTAATTGTTACAAAGGAGCTGGAGGTGGATTTCAACTCTACCTTGTAAAAGAGTCTTATGCTGAACATGATGTTTCTTCGCTGCTCAATGTCAAATCCACTAGGCCCTTTTAAACTTTTAATTTTGCAAAACCTGAAGTTGCTATATGCTTAAGTCTGCTATGATGTGATCTACTAACATGATGATAAATCTGAAACAATCATTGCTCTGAAACTGAACTACATGAATGTAACTTGTTCAAACAGACTTGTCTTACCCGGTAATACTTGTCAAGATATGTGACTCCACATTCCTTGTAGGGAACACATTCAAAGTCACTAAGAATGTAACCGTCACTACACTGGCAGCCTTCATAGCAAGGGGCTTCACATTCTGCCTCTGATGCCATATCACTACAGGAAGCAGGACAGGCGTTCATGCATTTGCTGTACTCACTGTTAGGTCCGCATGCAAGCTCTGTTTGCAGAAACAAAAGCACAATAAAAGTTTGGGGTTATTGTCTAATGTGCAATATATACTTAAAGGGATACTGTCATGGGAAAAAATGTTTTTTTCAAAATGAATCAGTTAATAGTGCTGCTCCAGCAGAATTCTACACTGAAATCCATTTCTCAAAAGAGCAAACAGATTTTTTTATTTCAATTTTGAAATCTGACATGGGGCTAGACATATTGTCAATTTCCCAGCTGCCCCAAGTCATGTGACATGTGCTCTGATAAACTTCAATCACTCTTTACTGCTGTAATTCAAGTTGGAGTGATATCACCCCCTCCCTTTTCCCCCCCAGCAGCCAAACAAAAGAACAATGAGAAGGTAACCAGATAACAGCTCCCTAACACAAGATAACAGCTGCCTGGTAGATCTAAGAACAACACTCAATAGTAAAAACCCATGTCTCACTGAGACGCATTCAGTTACAGATGCAGCCACTTTGGTTTGTCTGTTTGACACAGAATAACTAAACACAGATATCCCATTTATCTCATTTAACACAGAAAACTGTGACATAACATCCCATCTAATTAAAGCATTCACCATTGTGAACAATGGTGCTTTGGTATGCTAATGAAAAGGTTAAATGCATTAAATGAGTTAAGATAACTTTAGATAACACAGTTTCTTCAATTAACTCTGAGTCATGACGCATTTAACTCACAAATCCAAGTGGCTTCATCTGTATATTGAGAAGGAAAAACGGCATCCTGCCAGAAAGCATTTCTCTCCTAAAGTGCAGGCACAAGTCACATGACCAGGGGCAGCTGGGAAATTGACAAAATGTCTAGCCCCATGTCAGATTTTAAAATTGAATATAAAAAAATCTGTTTGCTCTTTTGAGAAATGAATTTCAGTGCAGAATTCTGCTGGAGTAGCACTATTAACTAAAAAAAAACATGTTTTCCGATGACAAGATCCCTTTAAAAGAAAAACAGAATTACTGCAAATGAAGTATTTATAAAACTAGAGTTGGCTTTTCTGTAACCCTCTGAGTTTGAGATCATTGTAAATACATTTGTCTAATCCAATTAGGTGAAAAGACAAGTGGTTAATATATATACATATATATCAAATAGTTTTAGGGGCTGATTCACTAAGGGTCGAATATCGAGGGATAATTAACCCTCGATATTCGACTAGGAATTGAAATCCTTCGACTTCGAATATCGAAGTCGAAGGATTTAGCGCAAATGCTACGATCGTATGATCGAAGGATTATTCCTTCGATCGAACTATTAAATCCTTCGAATCGAACGATTCAAAGGATTTAAATCCAACGATCGAAGGCATATCCTTCGATCAAAAAAAGTTAGGCAAGCCTATGGGGACCTTCCCCATAGGCTAACATTGACTTTGGTAGCTTTTAGCTGCCGAAGTAGGGGGTCAAAGTTTTTTTTAAAGAGACAGTACTTCGACTATCGAATGGTCGAACGATTTTTACTTCGAATCCTTCGATTCGTAGTCGTAGTCGAAGGTCGAAGTAGCCCATTCGATGGTCGAAGTAGCCCAAAAAATACTTCGAAATTCGAAGTTTTTTTACTTCGAATCCTTCACTCGAATTTAGTGAATCAGCCCCTTAATGTTGTTTTGCTTACCACAGCCAACTCTTTCTCTCCAGTCATCAAGTGTAGTGCCATTATCCTGGCAAGCAAGTGAATATTGCTCAAGATTAGAGCAGAACAATTCCATATTTCCAAATTCGGCACATGTATCAAAAAGACAGTTCCTTTAACAAAAACAAATGGGACATCAGCATACAGTAAATTCTATTATTCTCACACCATAGTAAAAAAATACAATACAGTATTAATTGGGGATAATTTTGTGCACATTCTAATAAACAAACCCTTCTGTGTTCCTCCTTCCAAGAGGAAAGTTATTCTAGATACAGTATAACAAGTCAGTAATAGTTCTGTATTTCTTATATTTAGATTTACACATGTGCAAAATTAAATCATTCTTTAGTGCCAACTTTTGCCAAAATAACTTTGATGTAATTGAACAAGGCCTTGCCCAGTCAAACTGATCATTTTAAAGTGCCACATTTACAGATTGTCATAGGGTTACTGGAATATAAGGGGTGATGCATGCAGCTGCAGGATTATAATTAGAATGCTCCTAACAGTAGTAAACTTTTATAAACACATATTGCTTTTTAGAATACTTACATGATGTAGACATCTGGATCAACATATGCATGACAAGATTGAAATGGTCCATTATTATGTCTAAGCATTCCACAGAATGATGTGCTGTTCAAATAAGCAAGTTCTGAGGATGAGCAGGCTAAATTGTCCCCCGTGTCCAAAATATCCTCTTCCACTCTTAATCTAATGTCTCTCCTTCAAGAAAATGATTATAGAGGATAAGTAAAATTACATTTCCTTCAGATATTTAGACTTTGTGAGTGAGAGGCTAAAATCTAACAGATAATTGCATATTTACCTATTTCTGTAGTTTGATTTCCATGATTTAACTTTCCAGCTTTCACCAAAAGACACCACATCTTTTACTTGTGAACCATCTGGCGTTCTAAAATCATTAGAACTTCGCCCATCATAATTTCCACAAAGACCTTCTAGGACATTCTTATGTGTATTGGGCACAGTAATCTCTGAAGGGAAGAAAGAAACATACAGAATGATATATAATATATGTATGTGTGTGTTTGTACAGGAGAGTTCAGTTAATAATGTAAAAGTAGTTGAAAAAGTACAGTTATGGCACTGTAATGCAGAATGCTTGGGACCTGGCGTTTTCCAGATAATGGATCATTCTGTAATTTGGATCTTCATACCTTAAAGGGGTGGTTCACCTTCAAGAAAACTTTTAGTATGTCATATAATGACCAATGCTAAGCAATTTTTCAATTGGTCTTCATTATTTATTTTTTATAGTTTTTTAGAATATTTGGCTTCTTCCTGTAACTCTTTCCAGCTTTCAAATGGGGATCACTGACCCCTTCTTAAACAAATGCTCTGTAAGGCTACACATGTATTGTTATTGCTACTTTTAATTGCTTGTTTTTCTATTCAGGTTCCCTCTTTTTAAAATCAATGCATGGTTGCAATTTAGATCCTAGCAACCAGATTGCTGAACTTACAAACAGGAGCACTGCTGAATAAAAAGCTAAATAACTCAAAAACCACAAATAATAAAACATGAAAACCAATAGCAAATTGTCTCAGAATATCACTCTCTACATCATACTAGCAGTTATCTTGAAGGTGAACAACCCCTTTAAGTCTACTAGAAAATCATCTAAATATTTAATAAACCCAATAGGCTGGTTTTGCTTTCAATAAGGATTGATTATATCTTAGTTGGCATCAAGTACAAAGTACTGTTTTATTATTACAGAGAAAAAAGAAATCAGTTTTAAAATTTGGATTATTTGGATAAAATGGGAGACATCCTTTCCGTAATTCAGAGCTTTCTGGATAACGGGTTTCCGGATAACAGATCCCATACCTGTAGTAAAACTGTGCATATCTCATACAGTATGGCCATGCTTACCTGCATTCTGGTTTCCATCAAAGCTAACAGAAAGGCCAAAATCAGTTTCCAGGTAGATTCTTGATGGTCTCTGATATATGTGTATTCCTTCCTTAAGTTTAATTGGAGGCAATGTCTTTACACCATCCAACTAGTCAATGAGAGATGGTAAAATTAGAACAAGATAAGAGATAGCAATAGATGTCAAATGACAACAATATGATAACATTTTATATTTAATAACCATCTATTTTTCCATTTTCAGTTATCCAGGATTCAGACATGGTCCTGCTTGACTATATTTGAGCTCAATCTATGGTAGAATTTTTTTTTAATAAATGAATACTCTTTCAACTCCCATTTCCAAGCTGAGTACTATAAAGAGAAGTCCTATTATGACCTATTTGTTACAAGGGTGTTCACACCAAACACATAACATATAAAGAAATATTGAGATCCCTCCTCTGCTTGCCTAATTGCAGGACAAAGTATAAGAGCAGATGGTCTCACCAGGGATGGGCGGATTTTTTCGCCACGGAAATGACGCCCATAGACTTGTATGGCGGTGCACGTCAAAAAAATGACGCACGTAAAATAAATGTTGACGCGGGTCAACATTTTTTTGACGCTCATAGACTTTAATGGTGTCGGCGAATTCTCGCAGGTGGCGAATTTTTGGCAAAACTAAACAGGTAAAATTCGCCCAAGCCTAAGTCTCACCTTTTCAAAATCAGCTGATTAGAAGGGTGACATGTTATCTTACATGGAAGATTGGCAAAACTTACCGTAAATTTCTTCTTTTGTGAAAATATTATGGCGTGATTATAAACCTCAATATGCATCTCTCTTATCAGCGTAAATGTACTGTATTTGCTCATTGGCTCATTTTTGCCTTTAATGGAAAATGGTTGTAGTAAATCAGGCAAGGCAGAAGATGTCTGAGTCAGCACATAACTGTCTTTGCCCTGGAAATGGTGTGTTAGATGATCAAAAGTACTGTGGTGTGGATCTCCAGTAATATGACACTTTGCATAACCTGTAGAAAGAGGACAGGAGGATTCAAGTCATACAATGGGGGCAGTTATAACGGTAATAGAGGCATTTTAAACAATTATATGAAATAAACACAACTGATGTTTCGGTCCCAGAAACCTTTATCAACCTTATTAATGGAGTGCACCCTTTTGGCTGTTTATTTATTAAAATACACAAGTATTAGTGAGTCATGTGGAAAAAATGACATCATTAAGCGTCGTTTATAACTGATAACGCACTCCAATATGTGATACATCAATATGCTTTTACAATTTGGCCCACATTAGGATCCTTGAAAAAGTCCCTAATGTGGGCTAAAACAACAAATGCATGAAATGTACACAATAAAAGCAAATTGATTTATCACAAATCGGAGTGTGGGCCTGTAATAATGTTTGACCCTGCACCCACGTTTACAGAAGGAGTCCGGAACTGAGTGCGCCTGCTCGAGATTGTAAAAAAATTATACATTATATATTTATATTGTCTTGATAAAGGTCTTAGATGTAGACTGAATATATATATATATATATATATATATATATATATATATATATATATATATATATATATATATATATATATATATATAAAATTTTGTAGTTCAATGTTTGGTGAGTGCCTTCACTATATATATATGAGGATCCCTCTTTTCTGTCATAATGTACACACGTGTACACACAATAACATACAGTATAATTACATCCCACAACTATATTATAATGATTTTTAAAATACAAGGGTTCAATTAGCAACACAGGAAGACAGGTGCTAGATTATACAAGTGTAGTTGCAAATAGTAACCAGCCAGATCTCTTTTCTTACATGCAGCAGACTGATTCAGGCTTATTGCAGATTGGTTTCTGATGAAAACTGCACTTGTGCAATTAAGCATCTGTATTAGTAATTTAGCCCTAGAATCTGTCATTAAAACTAGTGATGCACCGAATCCAGGATTCGGTTCCAAGTGCCTGGCTAAATCGAATCTTAAAAATCACGTGACTATTCATCAAACAAACAATGAAGTCAAACATTTTTTATGCGCACACAGTTCACTTCCCCCCTTGTTTCACTCATTTACATATGCAAATTAGGGTTCTGATTTGGTTGGGTATTCTGCCGAATCTTTCACAAAGGATTTAGGGTGATTAGTGGATTCGGTGCACCCCTAATTTAAATATCATTCTTTATAATCACTCTACAAATATTTCAACATTTTAGAAGTCCCAAAATCAGAATTCAGCATGATTGACAGGTGTGTATAGCATAAAATTTAAATTGAAATGATTAATAACTTGCTGCACGGATTTTATTCACCACTGCACATATAGTACCTGTGGGTTTGCAGTTATATTTGCCATTGTTTAGACCACATTTTCCATGGGCACAGCCATGAGGTTTGCAGACTATTTTGCCAGCTCCATTACAATGACATACTTCTTTACAGTTTGATGTTAGCCAGGTCTCATCAACCTGCAGGGAAAACATGAATTAGTGAATTTTTATTATTTTCATCATCCTATTTCTTTTAAAAATTTAGGGGCAGATTTATCAAGGGTCGAAGTGAATTCGAAGTAATTTTTTGGATACTTCGACCATCGAATAGGATACTACGACTTCGAATTTACTTCGAATTCGATTCGAAGTAAAAATAGTTCGAAAATTTGAATATTCGATAATCAAAGTACTGTCTCTTTAAAAAACTTCGACTTCAATACTTATCCAAATTAAACCTGCTGAAGTGCTATGTTAGCCTATGGGGACCTTCTAGACCATTTTTCTAAGTCTTAACACATCGAAGTAAAATTGTTCGATCGTACGCTAAAATCGTTTTTAATCGATTTAACTTTGACTGTTCAATTGCCAAATTCAGTGAAAAATCTAATTATTTTAATTCGATGGTCGAATTTCGAAGTATTTTTTACTTCGAAATTTGACCCTTGATAAATCTGCCCCAAAATGTCAATGTTAATAACAACTTAGATGAGAATGATTCATTATATGGGGATAAAGTTAATGTCTTTTCTATTTTGTGAAGTTTGTTTTTCACTTTCTCGTGTCTCTCTAGAGCAGCTGTGGGAGGGATATTGGTGACTGTAAACTGTTCTAATTTGATACATTAGTTGATGCATTTGCCATATTTGGTTCTGCTGAACAGAACTTTCATTAAAGGGAGGACCATTCTACAGATGCCGCTGAGAAATGTATCAAGTAATGTAACAAATTGGGATAGTCCAGAATCTGTGCCTGGATTACTAAACTGCAATACTAGACAGACATTAAACTTTAAACTTCAGTTCTAGAAAACTGTAAAAACAGCAATTACAAAAGGGTTATTTTTGGTGTACTTTCTAAAAACATCTATTTACCAAAATCCTATTATTTGGGTCCCTATGAAATTAAGTATTTCAGAAGCCCAATCCAGCTATATTTATGTAAATGATTGATTAGTATTGCACCAAGCTGAGCATTACATGTAGTACACCCTCAGGTGAGTAATAAACATATTAATCGTTACTTACATTATAGTAATTATCCTTGGAATCTCTGCATCCACATTTCTTGAGCGGGACACATTTGTCTCCACTAAGCACATATCCGTCATTACAGACACAGCCTTCTGTGCAGGCTTCTGGCTTGTCACAAACAGCAGATGCATATATGTCATTGCACGTAGCAGGGCATAATGATGCACAGTCTGTGTAATGACTTTGAGAAGGACAGGATAAAGCTGGAAGAGAGAAACATTTAATCAAGCTGTCAGCATTATTCTAAGGCTAAATAGTGCAGACATATTAATAAAAAGCACATTGCTGTAAGTGTGGATGTTATCACATTACTGGGACAATTAACCATGATCCATGTCTGTATATACTAAGCAGATATCATTTTAAAAGACATGTCAATTCAAAAAAATTTTTTATGAACAATAAAACCTAATTCTAAGCAACTTCACAATATAAATTCATTACACATTTTCTATCATTCTTAAGTTATTTGTATATGTATTGCTAGTGAAAGCAGTGTTTGTCTGTCCCCTTTTACTGTCTGCCCCGGTGGCTCTGGCTTTTAAAACAATGTAACTGACAGGACTGACTGGACTGACTGGACTGACAGGCCTGTCTTGTTGGAGAAGACTGGTTTCTGCAACATTGTTGAAAAAGTAACAGCTAAGAGTTAAGCAAATGCTGCTTTCAATAGCAATAACATTGACAAATAACTTTTATAGCACTAACAGTTTTTAATAAATCCATACTGGAAATGTGCTTATAATTGTGCTTTCTTTTGTTAGGCAAAAACCTTTTTTTTGGTTGGTATGTCCTTTAATACACTGATGTTGGCTGTCCATGCATAACGTATGTCTAACCGACTCCAGCACACCCTATGCAGTGATAAGTACAACCTATAGTCAATTAGAACACTGGAACATTCAAGATGCTAGACTAACCTGTGGCCAGAACCCTACTGTCACGTTCGGCACCCTATATCCAGAACCCAAGCTAAGCTCCCTGGTCTAGACTCTCACTTCTGCCTCTAACCGCCGCCTTTCACCTTGGGAGGAGCCCTCGGCTAATCGGATGCCGCCAGGTCTTATCTGAGAGAGGAGCTAAGCTAACGGTTCTGACACGAGCAAAGGGGCACGATCGTCTCACCAGGATACTGGAAGGAACACCACCGGGAACAGGCAGGCTGGGCCAGCACAAGCAGATAATCGCCAGACAGGCTGGAATCTGGATTGGAGAGCGTAGAATAGCCGGAGGACAGGCAAAGGTTGGATTGGAGAGGTGAGTAGTCACAAGCAGGCAGGGTCAGAATAGAAGAGGTCAGAGTAATCAGGCAGGCAAAGGTCAGGATTGGAGAGGATCAGAATAGCCACAGGCAAAGCAAGGGTCAAAACCAGTAATAAATAATAAGCTTTAACAAATCAAGGCACCTAGGAACTTTCCAAATAGAACCTAACAACAGGTCCCTTTAAATACTTTGAATCTCGCGCCCTTGTGCGATGACGTCACCACGCTGGCCCCTAAAACCCGGAAGTGTGCGCGGCGCGCGCCATAGGGAAGCCAGCACAGCAAGGAAAAGGACGCACGCGGCAGGCGTCCCTGTCTGAGTCGCAGCAGGGTTCCCGCCGCCACTAGATCACAAGAGTCCTTACACCTACAACATATGTTCACAATGCAAAACTTTGCATTCAATAGGAACAGCATGGAAACCTGTTGCTTGCTCTATTAGCAAAGTTCACATACACAAAGGACTTTGAAACAGAATTTATGTTTTTAACATAGACAAGGGATTCCTAAATACATATAACATGGGATGGTCATATTTACTTGAGGGTCACCCCACAGTATACACAACTACATATCAGATGTATAAAGCTAGAACTTTTTAATTTTAGCTTCTAATTAATTTCAGCTTCTAATTATTGTACTTACGACACAGTTTGTTGCTTCTCCATTTAAGCTTCACTCCGTGTGTCATGCAAACACCAACATAGCCTTGTACTATTGCACAGAGTGTGGACTGCATGCCATTGTATCTGCACATGTCATAAACACAGCTCTTAACAAATGGGTGTGGGTCGATCACATGATGGCAAGGTTTGAAGGTGTCTGAGAGAAGAACATTGCACTGATTTTCCATTGCTGGTAATTGTGCAGCCTTGCATGGAGGCCCAAGGTCTTGTCTTGTATCATCTACACAACTGTAGGCACAACAACATTTTATTTTAGTTAATAATAGAACAAAATATATGAATACATATTTGAATATAAATATATAATGGGTGTTTATATTACATGGATATGAAAAATGGGACAGGAAAAATATTAAAGCTGTATAAGAGAAAAAAGGCTTGTATAAGGGTTTATTATAACAATGCTTTAGCTAAAACATGCACCCTAAAAGTTCCTTTATGGAAAGTTTATATAATTTTTAGCAGAAAGATTAAATGAAGATCACAGATAAAATGATTTATAGAATTAAGAAAAAAAGTAAAAAAACACCAATATAATGTAGTGATGCTCAAATATAAGGGTAGTAATAGTGCCCTAGGTGCTTGTTTCATGGATTTCTATACAACAAAAGGCACAAAGGACAAAGTGCAGGATCCTACTGGGTGGATATTAGCTCCTTTGATTGCCCTGAGTCCTTTGTTAATAAAAAAATAAAAAAATAAATTTAATTTATGCAAAAGTATTTACTTTTTGTCGCTGTCTTTCTCTGATTTCCAGCTGTTACCAAAGTGTGTTACATTTCTTGCTTGAAGACCATTTGGAAGAAGATATTCGTCATCCTGTCTGTGGTTATAATTACCACACATACCGCACACCTGCATTTATAAAAACAAACATTGGTTGGAAAAACATCAATCTATGGGAAGTCATTAAACACTATTAAAGGATTCAAAATTATTAGTGAAGAAAGTGCTTCATTGGCTCAGAAACTAGATATTAATTCTGCCAACGTTTTGGGCCACACTTTATCAAGGCCATGGCCCAGAGGCTTCATAAATGGCCCAGTGTGGCCCAAAACATTGCGAGAATTAATGTCTAATATTTGAATCAATAAAGCACTTTCTGCACTAATAGTTTTGAATCAGTGTGCTGCAGCAATTTTGGATTATTGGATTAATGATGTGGCCCTTGGCAGATGAGCCTGTACACTGTATAGCACCTGATACCTGAAAAGGTATTTGATAAAAAGGTAGAACACTCCATCACTGTGTGGATTAAACACTATTAAAACACACTGAAAAGCTACTCCTATATATTAATAAATCACAGGATATTTGTGCATATTAGATTGTGGGACAGCATTGTTTTAAATGAAAGCTTTCTATTTCTAATTAATATTAAAACCCCATTACCTTCACTGTTTCACCAGAAAAGTTTTTTAAATTTAAGGCGTGATCAGCAAGTTCACTGGCCTGATCCAGGCAATTACCTTTCAATTCTATGGAAGGGCAATTCTGTTTCGCTACCTTCAGATATTATGTATATATTTTATTCAGTTATATTTGCAATAAAAACAACTTATATGTTACTAGTATAAATTGTACAAGGGAGACAGCTTTTATATAAATATAGTTCTTAAAATGCAGTTGGCATATTAAATTACTTGGGAAGTTCATGTGTATAGGCTATATGTTAAGTATAAGATTCATTTGGAGAACATAGCCCAAAATGGGGGATGCAAATTTCTCACAAACTCTGCAGTGACTATAACTAACCTTCTATCCTGGACTGGTGTTCATCTTTGTTAAAAAAATGCACCATTCTGGGGTAGCTTTATGCTTGAGCTGCCATTTTCTTACCTGTTCCCATATACACCCTGCACCAATTTATACATATGCACAGTACAACATAGACTAAGAAGTTCTGTACTACACATGGGCCCATCCAGTGCAGCTCATGGCATGTCTGGCAGAAGGCAAGAAAATAGTAACTGCAGACTCTGCATGAAAGTAACTCAGGATGATGCATTTTTTAAAGAACTGAAGTGCCAATCCAGGGCTGAAGGCTAGTGAACAAATTGGAACCCTGCAGTGATTTTGAGTTTCATTCTTCTTCAGGGAACCAAATTTAAAGCAATACTAACCACAAGCAAGTCAAACAATGGAAAGAAAAGATCTAATTAATGCGTGTTTCCTTTCTCTTTCCCTTCTTTTTTATTTTAGACATTTGCCATGCATTATTTTAATATTCAAGTTATCTAGCATGGGGAACTGAGAACTAACTGACTGACTGGCAAGGATATTTTACAAACACACATACAGTATAGTGCATGACTTCACCTTTTCAAAGTAAGCTTCAGGGAGGATGATTTCAAGGTAATGGTCTCCATCAAACTTTGCTATCAGTCCAAAGTCAGTTTCCACAACAGAATACAGCCCAACTGTCCCAATGGAAACGCCTCTCACATGCTCAGACCATGGTGTTTGGATCTGCTGGTTTTGAACCTTTTATGACAGTGAAACAATGAATTATTATGTTTCTGCTCCAAATAGACTGTTGTAATGATTTGCCTAAAGTTTTCTGAAATTAATGCATTTACCTCTACAAAAATGCATTTTGCATGCAAATTCAGTTTTAAAAAATGAGCTGGTGCAACCCCTTGAAGTAGTCCGATTGGCAGTTTACATCATCATTTAGATGAAAAGTAATGAGTTAACAGAATATATATGTGTGCTGCATACTGATACCTACCATAATTGTTTTGGCTTTTTGCAAAGTAATGCGTATGTCATAGATATCAATGTAAACTTCCTTAAGGTATGATGCAGCACGTTGTCCACGCTCTTCAGTTTTCCCACTGATGGTCACAGGGATTACATTTTGGGGATCACAGACTTGAAGCAAAGTGTAGGTACAGGTACCCATAAAGCTGTGCATTACTTTATCAAAGGTGAAGAAATGTGGATCTCCAGACACATGGCAAGAAGCTCTTCCTGCAATAAACCATTAAAAAAAGCTCACAAATTATTTCCACAGAAACAAACTACTTTTTTCCAGAATGTATTCAGAGTGATAAAAAAAACCAACCAGATGACTGGCATCCTAGAACTCCATCCTTGGACTGGCATTTTTCTAACACACCACATTTCCATGGTATACAGTCAATTGAATTATTTTGTTTACATGTGCAGCGTTCAGAACAGTTATCATAAGTGAACCAGCTTTCTCCAAGCTGAAAATAAAATGAAAATAATTATCTAATTAATGAAATACAAGGTTATTTTTAGTTGCATAACTTGTTGAAATTATGTTGGTACACAAAATTACACAGCTGATAAAGCTGTTGTTGAAACAACTCCTTAATCTACAGGTTCTAGTTGTACCTTTATTTTGAGTTTATAAAAAAAACTATTGCTATAACAATACAATTATATTTTATATACAGTTATATGGTATTAAAATATGCAGCAAATAAGAGAGCAGTCTATTTATTTTGCAGCATTAGTGTGGGGATTTGCTCAAACTGGTATTGATAGATATAAAGCAGACAGGATTCAGGGATGCCCAGTTAAAGATTTAGGGCTATTGATAATGCTTATGTATTTTTCTTTTTGTAAATAAATTTTATTTTGTTTAAAAAAAGAGTGTGCGATCCAAACTTGCATTTTTTTACTTATATACCATGGAGAATTATTGGGCAGCCTCCCTCTGGATCAGCACCTCACTTTGGCATTGAGTGTGTGCCTTCTTACCTCCTAAAATCCATCTGAAGATTTAAAGTTTTTCCTCACTGAACAGTTTATTATCCACAAAATACGTTGCAAAAAAGACAGTTTAATAAACACATATTGGAGCGGCCTCAATATAACAGAAAACATGACCCTCACTCCTTTGGGGTCTATACAAGGGTCTCCTTCAACCCAAACCAGGTAAGTACACCTTAAATAATTTTGCCCTGCTTTTCAGAGAGACTCCTATCTCTATCCAGTACCCATTCTGAGGCACCAGACTTCACCCCAGCATGAGACAGTGGAGGCTAATTATACTTAGCCTGGAGCCCCTCACTATGTATAAGTGAGAAATCTAGGTGCAATGTTTAACCCCATTCACTACTTTCCCAGCCTGTGCCTGAAACATGAACCTTTTTAATTTGGTATCAGTTTACCCTGACCATCTGTTGATGCTGCTGTAGCTGCAGTACAAAGGTGAACTATACTATTTAGTTTCTAAGCCCATAGAAATTACATTTTTACAACTTTTAATAATGAAGGTTTGTACTTACTTCATATGAGTTGTTTTCAGAATCTGTGCAACCACATTCACTTTCCTTCACACATCTATCTCCGCTAAGGACATAGCCTTCATCGCAGAAGCAACCCTCCACTGGGGAAGCTTTGCACTGAGTTTCTAACAATAAGTTGTGGCAAGTGGCAGGGCATCCAGTTCTACAGGTTTGATAATGGCTTCCACCAGGGCAAGATAGGGCTATAAGAGAGTACAGAATTAATAACAATAATGATAATAATGAAAGACAATCAAAGGGTTACACTCATACACAATACATTTACTCATTCCTGAACCTGGAAATGAGTGACAGCCACTGTGTTACAGAGTGGCCATCTTTTTTTTATTATCATTAACATATTCCAAATTTGTAACCTAGGTTAAGAGTTTAATTTGTGACCCCTGACTGTAGGTTGCTGTAGGACAGGTTTGGCCTGCAAATTAAGCCCCACATGAATTGTTGGGTGTGAACGAAGAGTGGCAATGATGATAAAACCCATCAACTTTAATTTGTAAAAAGTGTATCTGATAGAAAAACTGCTACTTTGTAGTGCTGGGGTCCTGAATTAAATTCAGACAGTTATATGTATGTTCTCCTTGTGTTTGCATGCGATTCCTCCAAACACACAGGCAGGTTAATTGGCTCCTTATAAAAAAAAGTAAAGTGTGTGTATGTTGCGAATCAGACTGTAAACTCCAAAGGGGCAGACACTAATGAGCAGTTTCTATGAATTGCTGTAAAATAGATTTAATCGATAAAATACCTTGGGTGAGTTGATTTTGCATTTTCACCATTTATTCTGACTTTTCTGTGGCAGGTTTGTGCAGTTTGGTGCAATACTCTTATCAGATTAAAATGTAAACAGTGTAAATACTCACGACAGAATGTTGGCGATCTCCACTCTATACAGACTCCAGCATTTGCACACTGCTGAGCATAGGCCTGCACCGCGTAACATAAGGAGGTTGATTTGCTTTCTGTGAAGCACATGTCCAGAACACAATTCTCAAAGAAGTTGTCTGGATTTACTAAGGCATGGCAATCCTTGAAGATACCTAAGTATTGAAATTGTTAGAAAAACAATATATTGGTAATTGGTAAATTGGTAATTTAGTCCATTATTCACACATTGTAGCTAAATAAAGCTACATTCAAAGCTACAAAGCTGCCTTGTGTATCTATGAGATGTAACCCAGCTATTTCACCAGGCCAAAAATAAATGAGAAAACAATGTATAATCAATTAAAAATCAATGTGTATATTCTGATTAAAATATAATATATTAATCCTAATTTTGATAATATTGTTTTTGGGCAGCAGTCAACAGTACAGCAGTTGAGGTCAGACACCAAACATACATTCCGATCAATATGCTATACTATCACTATAGTGATTACCTGTATTGTCTTTTATAATACCACAGAATGTATTTTTTGAGTATTCCTCTCTCAAAAGTGGATCACATACATCTAGGCCTTGGCTGCTGCATCTAGAAAATAAGATATAGTGCTGAGGTTATTTAAAATTAAATATACATGTACTTATACTTCTGGCAATACAATTTTGTTTTAACGAAAAAAGAAATGACATTTCCTGATATCACTGTCACAAATGTTCACTTATAGGTCTAATAGATGCTTATAAATTGCATATAGAAAAAAACATCAACCTAAACCTGATATTCCTAAAATGTAGAGCTGCCAGAGACAATAAGAGACATCCTAAAAATTAATTTAAAATAGTATTTGACATCTGAATAAATCATATTTTGTTCATATTATGTAAGGTTTTATAAATGAAGTAATCTTGAACGTACATTTACACCTTGAATAGTAAAATCAATGTAATTCTGATTTTACTTACTGTGTCTCATTAGATAATACTATCCAGCTGTCTCCAAGATCATTGGAATTAATGGCCACGCTTCCATCTTTTTTAATATAATCATCCCTAGATATTCCATTATAGTTGCCTGTAAATGTAAAAAGTTATATGGTGTATCGTTTAGCTATTACTGACATTTTTTTGATATTCATGTTGCCATGCCAAATATTGCCAATAAATAATGACTTACCACACAACCCACAGAGATGGCCCTTGTAGATTGAAGGCAGAGAAACATCTACATAATGATTTCCATCAAACCTAACCCGTAGTCCAAAATCAGTTTCAAAAACCAAATAATTTCCACTTATGTAAGCAATATATCTGTTCTTTATTGCCAAGGGTAGATTTGATCTCTTTCCATTAATCTGTAATAGATGACAATGTATTATGTAAGAGTCAGTTCAGACACAGAGAATTAGTGCATTTGTTAAGTCATAACAAATAGACTTTCAATTCTACCTATGACAGGGACATTTTTGTTACTCTCTTGTAGTCATTATTCATTCATTTTTTTAACTTGTACTCTTTTCAAGCATTGTATACAAAACGTTTTGAAGCAAGACCTTACAATAGGTGAGCTCAATAATGAAAAATCATTTATTCCACATTAACATTTGCCAAAAACAGCTTACATTAAACTTTTTGTTTTTCAGTATTGTGAATTCATCCTTGGAAATTTCAATGTGCACTGATTGAACATATGACACTTTGGTGTTGGAATCTCTGTGCTCATTGGTGGTGTAGACATGGAAATCTGGAAGGCCAGAGGATAATGCATTGCAGGGCTTAGACAGAGTGTAGCTGCAATTTCCCATGTAATGATGAACTGCACCATCAAATGTGTTGTAATGAGGATCTCCAGAGGCACTGCAGGAAGCGTAGGCTAAAATAAAATACAACAGCATTTAGTGACTTTTTTTGTTCATGGTTTACGTCTGTATGTTAGAAAATACAGTACAGAAGGGTGGTGGACATTTACGATTCTGCAAACATGGAACAAGTTTCACATCGTCCTCTATATTACTATATATATATATATATATATATATATATATATATATATATAAATATATATAAAGTACAGTAAATATCAAAGCAAATGCAATTCACAAAAGGATGTGCAGCAAACACACTAGAGGTTTACTGTAAATAAAAACCGCTAGTGTGTTTGCTTCACATCCTTTAGTGATTTTTCCTTGCAGTGCTGTCAATTTGCGTTGATATACAGTATATATTATATATATATATATATATACAAACCAAAAAGTTCCTAACGCACACCGTTGAAGTGAAGAACCTGGGTGCTACCCTCCATGGCAAACTGCATAATTCGAAAAAATGATGAAAAGGGTTAAAACTCCATTTTTATTAATTTACATTAAACCAGCTCTTTTTTAATGTAAATTAATAAAAATGGAGTTTTAACCCTTTTTCGTCAAATCCTGGTGTGCATCATCATTTTTTCGAATTATATATATATATATATATATATATATATATATATATATATATATATATATATATATATATATATATATATATATATATATATATATATATATATAATTGTAGAAAGGACCAGCACTCCGTTTTCCAAAGAATTCAATGATTTATTCAAAACTCACAGTGTCTCCAACGTTTCGGCCCACTTTGGGGCCTTTGTCAAGGATGACAAAGGCCCCAAAGTGGGCCGAAACGTTGGAGACACTGTGAGTTTTGAATAAATCATTGAATTCTTTGGAAAACGGAGTGCTGGTCCTTTCTACAATTTTATATACCTAATTTTGACCAAGCACCCGGCAAAACGAGATGTGAAGGAGTGCGGGTATCATCTGCGATTTCGTTAAAAATAACGTTAAAATGCCCCACATTCACCTGTCACTATATTTAACATAAAGCCCCTAGTACTGGTAATCACTCCCACTTGAATTATAACACTTTCATAGCACTTCTGCTTTTGAGCCAAGAAAATCATAGATTACAATTAATAGCAAGTAAAATTAGCAGACTTGAACAAAAGCACTATACAAACATACAAGGTTGCATGCAGGCACTAATGTTAATTTACTTACATAAAATGTCTCCTGTCGTGGTAGTAGGAGTTGTAGTGGTGGTATGAGTGGAATCTAAGAAAAGGAACATGCAAACAATTTTGTTTAACATATGACATTCTAAAGGCTGTATATATGGAGCGCACAACCATAATAACAAAATAAAGACTTGGGTGCCAGTCCACAAAAGAAAGTAAATATCAACACATCCTTTTGTGATTTTTCCTTGGAGTGCTGTCAATTTGCGTTTGCGTATATATATATATATAATACACAAAAGCCATGAATAGCCTGTAAATTATATCCTTATAAACGATGAGTTCTGATGTCATCAGTTATAAACGGTGAGTTCTGATGTCATTTCTGTCACATGACTCACTAAAACTTGTGTAAGTACCCCCAGTTGCAAAATATGAGGATATTAGAAGTTACCTCGGAGTTCCATGACCATTCCATTTATTCACTATATCTATATCTATATATATATATATATATATATATATATATATATAGGGGGGGCACAACCTCTACCCTGCTCATTATTCAGGGGATGCTAAGGTCAAGGTTCCTCTGTATTTAACATAAAGCCCCTAGTATTGGTAAACACTCCATTTTGAATTATAACCAACATTTTCATGGCACTTCTGCTTTTGATAAGCCTAGAAAATCATAGATGACAAGTTATAGCAAGTAAACATTAGCAGACTTGGACAAAAGCACTATTCATGCATGCACTAATGTTAATTTACTTACATAAAATGTCTCTTGTCGTGCTAGTAGGAGTTGTAGTGGTGGTACGAGTTGCAGTAGCAGTCGTTGTGGTTAAGGTGGAATCTAATAAAAGGAACATGCAAACAATGTTGTTAAACATATCAAATTCCAAAGGCTTTCTTTTTGTATTGTGTTTAGTTGATTAAAATTAGGGTTATAATGGGAGTGACATATTTGGATGTTCAACCACTTTTGTGTGTGGCTGTGTTTATAATCACCACAAAAAATAAAATAAAAAAATGATATTAACCACAAATGGTGTTATTCTTCCAGTCTCCTAAAGAAACTCCGTTAGATTCACAGACTGCTACATAAGATGCTAAGACATTGCAGAGTTGCTCATTACTTCCTCCTGTGACACACTGGTCAAAGACACAACTTTCAAAGTATCCATGAGGTTGGATGGAGCTATGGCATGCTCTAAACGGACCATCAATCTGTTTTAGAATCCAGCATCTGTTCTGAGCCTCTTGCAGTAGTGGAGGAGAGCATGTTGGTGGAGAAGGAGGAGTAGAGTCACATCTATTTAAAAATGATGAGTTAATTAATAAAATAAAAATTTCCACAATGCCATTTATATTAGTATCTTTGCACAATGGTTTTATTTGCTACATTGGGTCAGCTTTAGTTTTTGCTTCTGATATGTACAAATAATTCACACACAAGTATAGCATTTTCTACACAAATAAAAGTTACTCACATCCATTTATCATCAGGAACCCTCCAGGTGCTTCCAAATTCATTGACGTCAGATACAACAGTGCCGTTGGGTGTCATGAACTCATCATTGCGGTTTTCATTGTATGTTCCACAAAGGCCACACAATGTACCTTTGAAATTTTCCTTGACCTTGACAAAGAGCTCATGGTCTCCGTTAAACTGAAGCTCAAGACCAAAATCTGCTGTCACTATTACATACTGGCCATTCTGTACAATGCTTATTCCAGACACAGTAACTGGAGGTGTAACTGAAGTACCATTAATCTGTAACAAATATTTTAAGGAATTGTTAATTTATGCCACATCCTTCCATGAATTGATCAGAATTAGAAGGGTAATTTGTGAAAAAGCTAATTTATTTATAGTATTAAGATCAAGGTAGGAATTTAAGGATTATAAAAATTGTACTTACAAAAATGATGTTATTCTTTTCCAAAAG
Organism: Xenopus laevis; assembly: GCF_017654675.1. Taxonomy (NCBI): domain Eukaryota; kingdom Metazoa; phylum Chordata; class Amphibia; order Anura; family Pipidae; genus Xenopus; species Xenopus laevis. Next base: position 91,999,702 of record NC_054380.1, on the reverse strand, counting down.
GATGTGCAGACCATCCACAGTGAGGGCCACAGAATTAATGGCAGTCCAGCTTGGGTTTCCTCTGTGTTCATTTCTTGTTGTAACAATAAAGTTGTTTGATGTGTTTGCACATGTCTCAGTCACAGTATAATTGCAGGATCCTTGGAAGTGATGGAGTGTTCCATCAAAGGTAGAGTAGTGAGGGTCTCCATATATGTGGCAAATTGCAGTACTTGGCGCATAGCAGCCCAATGTTCCATTCTGGACTTTACAGATTTCATCTTTGGCACATGCTATTGATTGACATTCCATATTGTTATTGCCTTTACATGTACAACTGTTCTCACAATTTCCTTGCACAAATGTTTCTCCTTCCTGTAAATACATATATTAAAATTTAAAAAACATCTGTATTATAATAGGCCTTTTAAAATAGCCCACATGGTAAGTATGAGATTTTTTACTTACACTGTAGTATGTACTATTATACCAGCAACCGCAGCTGGTTTCATTAACACATGTCCCTCCACTTATGATGTATCCATCATCACATTCACATCCTTCTGTACATGGCAGAATGCAGTTATCCTTGTTAGCTGGATTGAGACATGTAGTTGGGCATGCACTCATGCATAGATTATAGTGACTATGAGCTGGACAGATGGGCACTAAAATAAAACAAAAATTATGTGATTGGATTTTCACTATTTACATATTCATATTTATATTATTATATTATAAGTTATTATAAAGAATATTTGTTTAAAAGCATAGGAAACTGCAAATAGAATTATATATAAAAAATACAATAGTTTCTAGTTAAATTTACTTGTAAATGTAAAATAAGCAGTTCAATATAAACAAAAATGTTCTGCAAGTTAGAAGAATATATGCTCCCCCATAAACCTTTAAGGTTTGACATAGACAAACAAATAGAATTACAATCATAATTCATATTTATGTTTAATATTGTGGGTGTATATAACAATATTCAGAGACATTTTTATAGAATATAGTACTACATACCACAACCAGTGCTGTTTCTCCAGTTTAGAATTAAACCTTCCTTCTGGCAAGCATCAGCATAAGATCCCAATAAACTGCATAGAATATCCTTATCTCCATCCAGAGCACAAAGATCAAAGATACAGCTCTCAAAGAAACCTCCTGGGCTGACTACAGAATTACAGGTATAGAAAGGACCATCTTTACTTGTCAGCTGTCCACAGAATTCATTGCTTTTATAAAGCTCATACTTCTCTGTAGTGCAGTCATTTGGAGGTGGAGGTGCAGGATCATCAGGGTGACATAGAGGATCCCCATCATATGCAATCCAGCTATGCCCAAGCTCTTCAGAATTCAGTGCTTGCTGTCCATTTGGCATCATAAAATCATCTTTTTTGCGGTTGTTGAAGTTTCCACAAATTCCACAAGTAAGTGTGGAGTAAGTACTGGGGACCTTTACATCAATTGAAGTATCAGTATCATAAGAAACTGTAAATCTGAAATCAGTCTCTAGGTTCACATGCTTTCCAGTCCAGGTCACTGTCACTGATCCTCCAACTAAACTCACTGGAAGAGTTTTCCAGATCTTGTTAACCTGTCATGAAACAAAAAATGGAATTAGTACCTTTTCATTTCATTTTTGTGTAAAAATAACTACTATTTTTGTAGGATGGGCTTACCAGCACCCGATTATTTTCGTTTCTCATAATTTGTATGTGTTGATCATACACTTCTATTATGACCCACTCCACAAAAGACACTGATGTATCTCCTCGGTGTTGGTTTTTGGCCTCAACGTTGAAATATGGTAGAGAAGAGGAACTATCACATAATTTGGAAAGAGTATAGGTACAGAGCCCCATGAAGTTATGATTCTGTTTATCAAAGGTGTCATAGTGGGGGTCATTATGGACCCTACAGATTCCAAAGGTGTAATAATAACATCCAGGAACTCTATTTGTTATTCCGCAATACTGATTTTCTGGGCATGTATCTTCAGTACAGACTAAGCCGCTACCTTCTGATGGGCATCTGCATTTTGAAGAGCAAGTGTCATCAGACCAGAATTCATCACCCACTTCATAATATTTATCCTCTTGCCAACATCCACACTGGTCTTTTGGAACACATTTGGTATCATAAAGAACATATCCAGGATCACAGAAACATCCTTCGGCACATGGACGACTGCAGTTGGATGGTGCTTCTTTGTTGACACATGTTGTAAGGCAGCCTGTGCCACAGAGCTCATAATGGCTGTTTGGTGGACATTTAAGAGCTGCAAATACAATTTAAAAAATAACTTAAATAAGTAATGGAACAGGTGATACTCACATGGTTTGATTAGAAATATATTTGTTGTACTCACGACAGAAAGTTTCATTTCTCCATGGCTGTACTGTGACTCCATGAGACTGGCAGGCATCTGCATAAGAATGAAGGCTGTCACATAGGGTTCTAGGGTCCAGTTTCACTTCACACAGGTCATACACACAGTTATTAAAGTAAACTTCTGGGTCTTTCACATGATGACACTCCTTAAATGGACCATTTTCATTAATAATGATACCACAGTAGCTGTTGCTGGATATTATGTTTTTTTCATCCTCAGTGCAATTTGGTTTATGGTCCGATGCTGGAGGGCAGCTGTGAGATAGATTAAAAGATTATTATTGCTTCAGCCCATTAGTCAATACAAGTGTAATGATACTGCAAACAATATTTTATGGGATTTAAATAAGACAGAATATAGACTTTTCAAAAGGAAGTATTGTATTAGAGAGGGTACAGAGAGAAGGGCAACTAAGCTGGTAAAAGATAGGGGAAAATCTTAGCTATGAGAAAAGACTGACCAAGTTGGGGATGTTCACGCTGGAGAAGAGACGCTTAAGGGGTGATATGATAACTACTGTATGTATAAATGTATAAGGGGATCATATAATAATCTCTCTAATGCTTTATTTACCAGTAGGTCTTTCCAGCTGACACAAGGTCACCCATTCCATTTAGAAGAAAAGAGGTTCTGCCTAAATATTGGGAAGGGGTTTTTACAGTGAGAGCTGTGAAGATGTGGAATTCTCTCCCTGAATCAGTTGTACAGGCTGATACATTAGATAGCTTTAAGAAGGGGTTGGATGGTGTTTAGCAAGTGAGGGAATACAGGGTTATGGAAGATAGCTCATAGTACAAGTTGATTCAGGGACTAGTCCTATTGCCATTTTGGAGTCAGGAAGGAATTTTTCCCCCCTCTTAGGCAAATCAGAGAGTCTTCAGATGGGTTTTTTTTTGCCTTCCTCTGGATCACCTGGCAGTTAGGCAGGTTAAAAGGTTGAACTTGATGGATGTGTGTCTTTATTTCAACATAAGTACAGCTATAAACTTACACAGTATCATTTTCAACCTGCCAGCTGTTACCAAGGCTGTTAGAATCTGTTTCCAGGTTACCGTCTGGATTTAAGAAGTCATCAGCTTTATCTCCATTGAAGTTCCCACAAAGCCCACACACTTTATCCCAGTATTCGCCTGGAAGAGTCACTGTTGCTTTATGGCTTCCATCATATGAAACTTGGATGCCAAAGCCTGTTGTTACAAACACACTAGTTCCACTGAGGAAGATTTCAACATCTGGTTGCAGGCTAACAGGAAGTGTTACTGGTTGTCCATTCACCTAGAAATATAAAAGTACTGTCAGCTTATACAATGCGCCAATCTCTTATTTTGCATTGAAATTCAGACTTTTTTTTATGGACAACTCCAAGTCCTTAGCATTCTAAAAAACTGTAAAAATAAATTTAATTGATGTGATCTTACCTTAACCTTGCGGGCCTTCTCCAGAGTGATTCTGTATCCATATACATCCACATTCACAAACTGCACATAAGATACTTGAGTCAAGCCATTCCTGTGATCATTTGCTGCTTCCACGTTGAAGTCCGTCAAGTGTGAATCATTTGCACAGAGCTTAGATAGTGTGTAGGTACAGATCCCCATGAAATGGTGGACCTGTTTATCAAATGTGTAATAATGGGGGTCCCCTGATACCTCACAGTAACCTACAGAAAATAAATTTTCATCAGAAACTAGAGAAAAATACCACAAACCATAAAACTAGTAAGGCTTGGAGCAAACAATATTTAAATGGAGCTCATTATTGAAGTAATGTCCCCCAAAGTGATGATTATTCTAATTTTTATATTTTTTCTCAGCTTCATACAATATCATTTTTAGACTGTAGTGCATTAAAATAGAGCAATAGTGTGCTACAAAGTGTGGTCCAGTTAAAAAATATGTGTTTTTATTTTTTTTTACTTTTACTTTACTTTATTGTACTATTTTAATTTTTTATACAGTTTGTGCACATTTTATTTCCTAGAGTTCAGTGCATACAAATTCCTTCTAAGCCTCTCTTTCTAAAGCACATTTGAACAATGTACTTGCATTCCCCCTTCTACCCTCTGTACATGACAGGGAACTATATATGGCCATACAATATGAAATCATGATGATATAGACAAAATACAGCATAAATACAGAATATTCACTCATACGCATAAATACACACTTTCATGTTATCACAGTCACTGTACCTGGATCAAGTGGTGGCACAATTGGTGGCACAGTTAGACCTTTTGTTATAGTTTTTGCTGAGGTGGATGTTATAATGAAATTTGCAGCACGAAAAAGAAAATGTATGTAGTTGTAATAGAAGACCTAACTAAAAAAGCTACATTAATAAGAACAAATATTTGCTTTTGCAAAATATTGCACTGCAGCATTGAGACAGCTACACAGTTAACATATTGCAGTTGCATATTCATACATTTTAAGATCTCTTGGAAAGGGGTGTATATTTCTGGAGTGAGCTCAGTTATAGGTTTTGAAGTGAGGTTAGTTACAGGTTCTGGGCTTTGAGTGCTGTCTGGTACAGGACCCTGTGTGCTGTCAGTTTCAGGTTCTGCTGTGAGGTCAGTTACAGGTTCTGGGGTATTTTTTCAGTTACGTGGTCTGGACTTACAGGGTCTGCAGTTGCAGTGCCATGTTCAGAGCCTGGGGCACTGGCAGTTGCAGTAGCTGGGGTTCTACTAGTTACAGAGCCTGGAATACTATTTGTTACAGGACTCAGAGCACTGTCTGGTAAAGGACCCTGTGTGCTTTCAGTTATAGGGGCTGGAGTGACTTTAGGTTGGGGGGTACTCTTAGTTACAGGGCCAGGCTCAGGGCTTAGATAACTGGCATTTCCAGGACCTGGAGTTTTATCTGTTTCTGGTCCTTTAGTGGTATCTATTATAGAGTCCGGAGTCAAAGGTCCTGCAGAGCTTCCGGTTTAGTACATTTTTAGACAATAATACCATGGAAATTATAGGGCGTGTCATATTTTTGCAGACTTAAGGGGCAGATATTCCTTTGCACTCCTCTTCTCCTGTCTTCTGTCCTTTTATATTAATGACATCTGATTGTTCCGATTTATTGAAAGCATTGCACGACAAATATAATTCAGGACACTTGTAATGGTAAAATCTGATAGATAGGCCTTATATTGTTATATAAGGCCTATCTATCAGATTTTTATATGTGGCATCTGAACAAGATCTACCACTGCAACTAAATTGTCAGAGCGCAGTACAAGAACAGTGTCCTGAATGGTTTCAAAATGATACTCGTTCTATATGAATGTTGATTTTTAACGTTATGATAAAACAATAAAAACTAATATGGTTTAAAAAACAATGCATGTTCTGGGCAGTTGTGTTACATAGCAATTTTTTATAAATGTATCTATTCTAAATATTGCCTAGAAAGTACTTACTTTGACTTTCTAACCTTTGACATTTCAGTTGTTTTGATAGAAATTACATTAAGGCATCATAATCCTGCAGTGCTGTAAACAATGTGCTTCAAATGAAACCTCCCCCAGTTATTTCTTTTCTTTCTTACAATATACCAAAAGGAACTTTAAAACAGATATCCACAGTGGTGTACTATTAGATATATGGAACTGAAGTCATTATAGTTACCTGTTGTTGTTGTGAATGGTGTTGTACTTGGTGGAGCTGTCAAAAGAAACCCAAACATGTTAGGAAGTTATAAAAATGAGTACCGAATATATATACAGTATGTGGTATGAATATACTGTAAGGGGGTTATTTACTAAACTCTGAATGCAAAAATCACGAAAAATGTGTGTGTTTTTTTTTTTTTAATAAAATCGGACTTTTAAAAAAATCATGAATTTTTCAGAATTTATTAAACCCCGAGGATGGGAAAAGTCTGAATCTGAAATCCGGCATCTCAGACCTGTCGAGGTTGCATATAAGTCAATGGGAGAAGTCCCAATGAAACGTAAACGTATATTAATAAATAAGCCCAAAAAACCTGTGCGGATTTGGTCTGAGTTTTTTCAGAAAATATTGAGATAAATACGGACTTTGATAAATAACCCCCTAAATGTCTTTATAATTGCAGTGAGTTATTTATTTGAAACTGAAAACTGAATATGTGTTATATTTACCTGTTGATGAATCTGGTGGATGTGGTGGTCCTGCCAAAAAACAATCAGGTTAATCGGATTGACATAAGAACAGAATAAATATATGCAGTTTCTAGAATGTAATTGTAACTATTACCTTGCCTTTTAAAACATAGTTTATCTACTTCAAGGCACATATATACACCAAATAATGAAAACGCACAGGGGCCTATTTATATTGCTGTGTATAACAATTTAAGGTGAAAAATGGTGTTAAAAGTGTTCTAAAATAAATACAGGCACGGGACCTGTTATCCAAAATGCTCATGAACTGGGGTTTTCCAGATAACGAATATTTCTGTAATTTGGATCTTCATATCTTAAGTCTACTAGAAAATCATTTAAACATTAAATAAACCCAATAGACTGGTCTTGCCTCCAATAAAGTTTAATTCTATCTTCGTTTGAATCATATACAAAGGCACTGTTTTATTATTATAGAGGTAAAGGACAAAATGTGGATTCTTTTTTATATAAATTGGGAGTCTATAGGAGCCAGCCTTTCCTTAATTCATAGCTTTCTGGATAATGGGTTTCCAGATTACAGATCCCATACCCGTAGTAAATTTAAAAAGGTATGTGTTTTCTTTTTGCAGAGTCTGTAGAGCATTTTTTTGATGTTTGAAGCTAAATACAGAATACAGGTTAAATTGTGATTGAAATTAAAACACACAGACTATTTATGTTGGTAGAATGGCATGAAAAGTGTTGTAAAATAAATGACAAATGCACATTTTCTTTAACCCGCCCCCAATTACCATATTTAGCAATTTGGATCTTCATAAGTCTACTAGAAAATCAAGAAAAATTTAAACATTAAATAAACCCAATAAACTGGTCTTTCCTCCAATAAGAATAAATTATATCTTAGTTTGAATCATATACAAAGGCACTGTTTTATTATTACAGAGGTAAAGGAAATCATTTTTAAAAATGTGTATTATTTTGATAAACTGGAGTCTATGGGAGACAGCCTTTCCGTAAGTCATAGCTTTCCAGATAACAGATCCCATACCAGTAATAAATTTACAAAGGTATGTGTTTTCTTTTTACAGATAGCAGAGTGTGTAGAGCATTTTTGATGTTTGAAGCTAAATACAGAATACATGTAATATTTACCTGTTGTTGTTGTTGGTGGTGCTGTCCAAAAAAAACCAAACAAATAAACAGGTTAAATTCTGATTGAAATGAAAACACACAGACTATTTATTGTGATGTGTAAAATTATCAAAAGTGATGTAAAATAACAAATATGCATTTTCTTTTACCCTCCCCCCAATTGCCATATTTAGCAATATTACTTTTTTAATTGCTTTTGGTGTAACTAAATTCGCCCATCACTACATGTAGAGTATGTAGATCTCTACCCTGCACTGGTGAAACACACTGCAAGCGTACTAACCCTCTCTAATACTCATTGAAGGTTCAGACTGCACAATAAACAACCATCACTTCTAGTGCAACCACAAATAGGAACTGACCCGTATCTGAGTAATCCTTGTAATCCTTCTCATTTATTTTCACCACTGACTACTGTCTAATATATCTTCACCCACAACTACACCCACCCAAGGCTCTTTACATACATCTACCTTTCTTCATGAGGAGGTGCCCAAGAGAAAGAATATTGCTACTCCCCTTTATACACACTAGACACTACAGGACTCTTACCCACCTACAGGACATTTAATAACTTGGTACAGTTCAAGTTCCTGTCCAAGGTTACATTTAAATGACCATTGTGCCACTAAAGTGGAACTACTTAGCATAGTTTGGCTACTCAATAATCCCTTAAACTATCCAAACAAATTAAAGGAATGTTCTGCTGCACAGGTGGTATAATACATAAATATAGTTTTATGTGCCATGGTTTACCAGTGCAGTAGCCCTTGACAAAGGAAATGTCATCAATGGCTATATCGATAGGCCTGTCTTCTTCACGTAGCAAACCTTCAATAATGATCTGCCATAAAAAAGAAGTACCATATAAAATATAATACAAGTTTAAAAAACACATTAATCTACAGTTCTCACCTTTATAATTCAAATACATAAATTATTTTTTACCATGCAGCTTTAGGACAATGGCACAAACAATGATTCTGGAAGTTTTGCTCTGGGGGCAAGTGTTCAAAAATAGGTACTTGTGTGGGGACCTGTAGGGTTAATTCCCCTATGGTCTGAAACCACATGGTGGAAATACTCTGCTTCTCCAGCTACAGGTTCAACCTAGAGTGTTGGGAGGTGCTGGAGCCTTGTCCCCATGCAGTGTGTCTAGCAGATACCGGAGGGTGTCACAAGCTGTTGCTGCTGCATAACCTTTTGATACACTCAGAACCATGTGCACACGCTGCTATTTCTAGTTTCACTTTTATGCAGAATGGAGTGACTGCTGGAGTGCTACAGGGAAGACCTCGGGCTATGGAGACACACCGCATGGTTGCTATGCCCTTTGAGGGCTCAGGGATAAGGGGACCCTGATATTCATGAAAGATGTTGCTCAGGATGAGAGATGGATTCCTGGAGATGGATGCCAGTCGGATGGGCTTTGCTGTGCTCACACAGTGAATGGTGTTGGAAGCATGCCATGAAGATTTCAGCAAGTTATGTGCTCGGCTAGGAGAGCTTGGAGCCTCTGAGGATGACATCGCTGTGGATGCAGAGAGAGAAAGGATCCAGCGTGTCTGACTCTATCCATCAAAAGAGGAGTGCGGGACTTTGCATGGCAGGGAGGTGCCAGGATGGGACTGCAACAGGTTCCCCAGGGTAGTTGGTCATTTTTATGTGAATGCATATACTTAACTGCAATGTTTTATTTTGCCTTTAAGTCTTATATCAAGTTTAAATTTTTTATAAAGCACTGTGTGTGTTTAAATGTTTTTCTAATGGAGCCACCTGCAGGTGTATTCCTGGATTCCATTAGGTGGAGGCACTGCCATGAGAGGTAATTCCCAGTACCCTTTCACCTTGCAAAGGGGTCTCAGGACCTTCATTGGTAAAATATGTGATGTACAACCTTGGCATCAGGGGGGTGGCCAAGAGGGTGTTACACTTGCTTCTTATTAAATGCAATCACAATTGCATTAACCCACAGGTTAACTCAAAGGTTAGCCAGCATTTCTGATGTCCAGTCCCTGACCTGCCAGTTCATCCACAGGTCCAAGAGATTGTCAATAAATGCAGATGTTTTGTCATACGCCCATGGAACTATTTACCGCCAGAATCATGCCATTGTTTCTAAAGAGATCCTGTCATCCCTACAGCATCTCTATAATAGATGCACAGCTTCCAAGTAACAGAGGCAATCATCCTCATAGGCCTCTATTTGCACAAACTTAATGTGCCCAAAACTGCTATTAGTAATATAAAGTGTTTGTACAGATGTCAATAATCTCTGTTTGGCTGAATATATTAGATGAACATTTAAGGCCTTGCACTCTCCATTTACAGATTAAGAAATACTGAATCTTTACTAACAATGTGACTGCTGTTATCCATAAACCATGCATACAATGCCTCACCTTTATTCTTTCATTGTTACGCAGTTCAATTTGCTCCAAATGCCATACATCCCCTCCATCTCCATACAAAGAGGCAACATTTTCTAAACCTTCTTTTGTCAAAACATAAACATTCAACTCTGTCTCCTCCGAAGCTCCATACATGTGGTACCAGAAACTGAGGCAGTTTGTTCCTTGTACATCACAATCAGCACTCTCTAGCCATGCCTTGTCATCCCACGCTGTATCACGTCCATCAACATAAAGGTAGTATCCATCTTAAAGAGAAACAGTATGTTGTTAGTGTTCAAAGTTGTTTGCCAGAGAAAAAGATATATGGTGTCTCTATTAATTATCGAACTTGAAATGCTTACATTTAATAGGCTCTGTCTACAATCCAATGTTTAAATGTTACTCTTACTGGGAATACAGTAAATACTGTATCTCATAGAGTTGGGATAAAAAATAAGGATATACTAATTAGTAAACTCTTAATACTCTTGTATATGAAATCCTCATAACAACATCATTGAAATTATTTGTTTTGCAAATGTAATATTAAAATACAGTAGCATATTTCCTCTCCTATATATCTATACAGATTTGATTTACTTACTAGTGAAAACATATTACCAAAATGTTAAATAGTGTAAATAAAAGACTTAAGAACTTTTAACTGCCTTCCACATTGTCATGCCACTCTTGCCCATGTGCAGAAGTGATTATCCCCACATTAGTTGATTGCCAAGAGAAAGTTAGGAAAATGTTTTGCAAGGTATTTATAATTGTAGGTATTCCTGCAGCATGAGCACAGCAACTTAAAATTTAAGTCATCCTCAGTATTGGGATAGCAACTACGTGTTTTCATACTGCTGAAAATAAAAGGTTTTCAGCCCCAGGATTGGGCCCTGCACATGACATACTGTACATATAATATTTAAAATAGTATCTGTAACCCATTATTATGGGAGCAATTTCTGACAGATATTTAAGTTAAATAAGAAATAGGTATGCATACCACCACTGTGATCCAATGATGGCCCTGTTGAGTCAGATGGAGTTGGCCCATACCAACGTATCCAGTCTAAAGTATCTGATTTTGACTGTTGCCAGCCACAAAAGTCCATTCCAAATGAGCATGTGTAGTTACAAGGATCAGGGGGAGCTGAAATACATAGGTGTTATGCAATGCACATAAGTATTTGAGAAATACAACATACATTGTTTCCTGTACAGCAAGAAGTGGTTTTGATACCAGTAATATTTGTTTGGTTTATACCGACCTCTGTTCTTCATTGCCCTCTTAATGTTAAACCACCTTACTTTTTTTTTTTAAAGTAAAGGACATGTAAAGCCTACATTTTCCTACCATGTATATATAAGTTGGGCATATCTTCCCCATCCAAGCCACATCATTTATACTGCATAGACCCCCTACATTTGCCAGTGCCATCACATTTTCCTAAAACAAATAGCAGCTTTCACCAGGCAGTCATTTTCCCTCTGACACATAAGTAACATTAGCTGCAAATAAGACATGTATGCTGCAAAGTTCATGCAATGCAGGCACAACAAACTTTGATAAAAAGTTCTGCTGGGGTTGAGCACTGTAATAGTTAAGCTGAGCTCAGGAGAGGTGGTTAGGTGAAATAAATAGGATCAGACAGCTTGAGTTTCTATGGAAACCAGGAATGCTATCACTTCATTGGCTGTTAGACTGGAGGGTGTGTTTAGTATACTGAGCTGAGAAGAACTGAGCATACTCATGAGCTAACAGCCAAAGTAAATTCCTGAGGGAGGGGGCAGAGTCGGTTAGAGGAGGAGAAGGATTTGTAAGTGATTAAGGGGATGCTGCAGCCTTTCTGTTAACTTTGTAACAACCAGAGTGGCAGTTATCTAAAGATTTCAATGAAGTAAATTTAATTTTTGTGGGGGGAGGGGGTTTACATGGGCTTTAAAATATTAACATTTCCAACTATGTAATTAAATTTGGCATTCTTCATCGGCCAGTTTTTGCAGTAGCCAAACTAACCAAGCTCTTGCTAATCATGCAAATGCACTGCCGTCAATCATGGAATTATAACAGATGTGGCTTTCTTTCTGATTGTAAGTGTATAGACAATGCAAGCTTTTTGGTTAGTGACAATTTATGTATAATTTTGGAGACTGGAGCAAGATAGAGTTTTTTGATATAGGACCTCTAATGACAAGTCACAAATGCCCTAGACTGAGGACTTTGGTTTAGAAGCCCAACATTGGTCTAATATTAATATCATTATGTACATTTTTATAACTCAGTAGTAAATGAACACAATTATTTTTGCACTAGTTATACCCAAATCCCAAGAGTATGTACCTGTTGTAGTTGTTGTAATTATGGGTTTTGCAGTAGGTGTGGGTGGCTCTGTGAAAAAAAAAGAGAAAGACTTTGAGGTGAAAATTTTAGTAAGGTGTTTAATTGAATAGGGATATGCTACCTTCCTTCATGAATATATACATGAGATTTTTTTGCACGGAAGTTATCCATCCCTTAAAGTATGTTGTACTGATTGGAGTGATGGTTCCATCAAAATGGAGAATAGGAAATAATTCCAGTCCAATGATTTGTAGAAATTACAGATTTTTGAAGGGGCCAATACAGAGGCAAACAATGCAAAATAATCTATAAACCATTGAGTTAGCATGTCATGTAACATATGCTTTGCTGGATCGGTTTTACCATTTTAATCTGTCGCTGGGGAACAAAGTAAAAAACTAAATGCTCTTGTACATTTCTAAACTATATTTTGAAACTTTGCTGTGAAGCTGTGTGCAAAGCCCCAAAAGGCACAAAGTTTACCAGCCTATGTGATGTATCTTAAGCTACTCAGCCAATTGACCTGCAATTATTGGAAGCATCCTTGTGTTTTTTAAATGATCTAGTAACTTATAACATAGCTGCTTTGGCTATGTTCTCAAAATACAGGACATACCAACGGTTGTGGATGACGTTGAGGATTCTGTAGGAATAACAAGTTAGACATTTAGAAACAAATCCATTTCTGTATCATAAATTTGTGAATATTTATATTACAAAAGTAATCAAAGTCTTGAAAATGAAATTCTTTTTGCTTGCAATATACAGAAATCCCATACATATACAGAAAAAGTCCATTTGTATTTTAAAATGCTATCAACATGTACAAAACAATAATAATGATATCAATCAAAGAGGAATGTTTACAGCAATGTACATGTTGCATTTCAACAACTAATGGCTACATGAATTTTATATTATTAGTTACCCCCCATATTTTTTGTTGTGTAAGGCCTGCAGTATCATTTCATCAACTGATCATTCTATGCTCATTTATTAAACTAATATACTTATATCTAGGGCTCTAATCTGTTGCTGGCAACCCTGTACCTTTCTGTTGCATTCAAAGCAACTGCAATATTGGGAGAATCGGGCAGACATAGTCTACAGACATCCTTAAAGTCCATCAGTACTATCAAGCAAAGCTGGCTTAATGTTCACTATATCCTCAAATTGTTATTTAGCATTGTGCAAACTAAAATGTGTTATCTATTTTGGTATATTTACCGCAAACGGTATCCTTGTTCCAGTCTCCCAAATTAACACCAACGCTTTCACATGCAGCTGCGTAAGCCTCCAATGTACTGCAGAAATATTCATCGCTTCCAGATGTAGCACAATGGTCAAACACACAACTGTCAAAGTACTGGTGAGGGGGAATGAGTGCATGGCATTGTGCAAATGGGCCGTTAATCTGCTGTAGGACATCACACTTTGCTTCAGCCTCTTGCTGTATTGGAGGAGGACATATTGGAGGTGGAGGAGGATTGGGATCACATCTGAAAAAATTGTTTAAAATAAAATGTAATATATATCCCTATTTGTATCAGCATTCCCAGGATAAACAAACACTGAGACGTGTTAATGATATCATGACATAAGTATTTCATAAATATCAAAATAATGACAGAAAACAGCATTTATATTTCTTTCAAACCACATACACACTTATAGTCTTTAATTATTTTTAAATGTGTAATTTAGTCTCTTCCATTGGACAGAAAGGGATTACTTTAGCAAAGACACAGGTGCACGGCTTGAGAGATAAAGGTTGCAAAAGAGCAGTTGCACTTGTGGCATTAATAGCAGAGGGTGCATAGTGTAGGGCGGTAAGGTGCAAGGGTGTCCAAGAAATACTTACATCCAGCCATCATCAGGGATTCTCCAGCTGTTTCCAAAATCATTAAAATCAGACACAATAGTTCCATTGGGTGTCATCAAGTCATCTTGTGGGTTCCCATTGTAAGTGCCGCACAGTCCACACAGCATGTCTTTCAAAGTTTCACTTACTCTAACAAGCAGCTCATGGTCACCATTAAACTGAAGTTGTAGGCCAAAATCTGTAGTAACAGTCACATAAGGACCATTGTGACTAATAATGATTCCTGACACATTAACAGGAAGGTTCACTTGTGCATTGTTGACCTGAGGGCAAGAAATAGGGGAAAATGTTGTTAAAAATATATATAAATTTGCAAACATGTGCTGCAAGATCTAGCTCATGCATATTAATCATCCAAGTTTGGAACCGATCCTAGCTAGAAGTGGGTGACATTGGCATTGCTGCGTAATACGTATGATACAGGCCTTAGACTTGAAGATCCACTGGGTCTAATAGCAATTATTTATTTATTTAGAATCTTTGGAAAGTGCTGCAGAATATGACAGCAGTATATAAGTGAATTGCATTAAATTTGTTTACAAATAAAATTCAGGAAGAGATGTAAGGACCAATAATTTCCAATAAAACAATAAGTATAAGCACTTACATAAACAATATTGCCCTTTGCTAATAAGATGTGCAGACCATCCACAGTGAGAGCCACAGAGTTAATGGCGGTCCAGCTTGGGCTTCCACGGTGTTCATTTCTTGTTGTAACAATAAAGTTGTTTGATGTTTTTGCACATGTCTCAGTCACAGTATAATTACAGGATCCTTGGAAGTGATGGAGTGTTCCGTCAAAAGTAGAGTAGTGAGGGTCTCCATATATGTGGCAAATTGCAATGCTTGCTGGGTAACAACCTAATAAACCATTTTGAACTTTGCATATTTCATCGTTGGCACATGATGTTTCAATACAAACCATGTTGTTATTTCCTAGACATTCACATGTTCTCTCACAGTTCTTCTCTAGGAATGAATCCCCTTTCTAGTATAAAAAACACCAAATTGATCATTTAAATTGAAAAACATATTGGTGCAGATACCAATATAAAACAGAACCACAGAAACAAGACGGATAAGCTGATCTGGTAATCACTCACATTATAATACTTGTCATCATACAAGCAGCCACAGTTGGATGCATCAACACAGATGCCACCGCTGATGACGTATCCTGGATCACATTCACAGCCTTCCACACACGGTTTGTTACATTTCTCTGGAGCATAAGGGTCAACACATGTAGCAGGACATGCAGTCATACAGCCATTATAGTGGCTATTGGCTAGGCAAGTGGCGAGACCTAATTAAGACAAAATATCCAAAATTTGATATTGTTGTAAACGCATTCATTAACATGTGGCTTGTTGTAAAAGCACATTAACAGTTGATAAGACTGAACAACATGCAGTAACATAGCTTGATTTATATTCAAACATACCACAGGAAGTAATGTTTCTCCAGTTGGGAATAGTAATTCCTTCTTTCTGACAGGCATCTGCGTAGGCTTCAAGTGCACTACATAATACATTCTTGTCTCCATCCAAAGCACAAAGATCAAATACACAACTATCAAAGAAGATGGCAGGATCAACCTCAGAATGACATATACTGAAAAGGCTGTCTTTGCTTGTTAACAACCCACAGTGGGTTTCGCTTTGGTATAGCTGCTCTTTCTCTGGTGGACATATCTCAGGAGGTGATACTGTAGGACCACTAGAGCAGAATGGATCTTCTTCATCATATACCAACCAACTATTCCCTAGTTCATTGGAGTTCTGAGCTTGCTGTCCATTTGGCATCAGGAATTCATCTTGTTGCTGGCCATTAAAGTTACCACACATTCCACATGTTTTGTTGGAATATGTATCTGGTATTTTCACTTCCACTGAATGATCATTGTCGTACGACACCTGGAGTTTGAAATCTGTCTCTAGAACGATGTATCTTCCACTTTTACTTACAGAACCACCCTTGAGATATACTGGAAGTATGTTCCATTTTCCATCAACCTTAAGTAGAGCATTAAAAGCATATTGTGTTAATTGTCATAAAATATAATGCACATTCATCCTTAAAAGTACAAAACGTAACTACTGTATCTTCAGCATAAGCCAAACGGGGCTCTATTTGAAATATATATAAGAAATGTACAAATATATTCTAACAATGCCACTAAAAGTAATATGATTTATATGTTCGCCTGTTAATTCGGACTTCTGAAACAAGTTAGCTGATTAACACACCTGAAGGAGAACTGCAACTTTTTTTTCACTCAGTGTAGAGAAAAGAAAGGGATAACACATACAAACTACTTTAAGTTGCAAGTATGGTTACAACTACTGTTAAAACTATTTAAATATACTTAGAATTAGATTTTTTTGATTATTCAAAAACAGTTTGTAGATGGATATTCCTGTAAAAAATACCCAACCAAACAAATGTTGCTTAGAAGAAGAAAATTAATTTTAGGTTTGCAACTCCTTTAATTAATTGAACTTTTATGAAACTATGTTTTTTTATTGGAATAGCCACAAGAAAAAAAAATCAGTAATAAACTTAAACAACAAAATATATAAATGTGTTTTCTCACTTAAGATATGAACTTGCCTTACTATATAAAGTCTTGAAAAAGCATCCAAATTAGAAATGTTCCTTACCAAAACACGAGAAATTTCTTTCTTTACGATCTGTACTTTGTAGCCATAGACTTCAACAATAACCTTTTGCACGTATGTTACTGAAGGATTTCCTCTATACTCATTCTTGGCCTCGACATTAAAATATGGCAGGTTAGATGAATTGGAACAAAGCTTTGAGAGTGTATAGGTGCAGAGACCCATAAAATGGTGCACGCGTCTGTCAAAGCTGTCGTAGTGAGGATCATTATGGACCCTGCAGATGCCATATTGATGATAAATACAGTCAGAAACATTATTTATTGTAGCACAATATTGGTTACTGCCACATGTTGCAGCATTACAAACTAAAGCACTTCCTGGTGAGGGGCATCTGCATTTTTTGGAGCAAGTACCATCAGTCCAGAATTCCGAGCCTACTGGATAGTAATTATTTCCATCCCAACAACCACATTGGAGGCTTGGAACACACTTCTTGTTGTATAGGACATATCCTGGGTCACAGAAACATCCCTCAACACAGGGGAGATCACAGTTGGATGGTGCTCCTGGATTGACGCAAGTGGCTGAACATGCTGTGCTGCAGATTTCATAATGACTGCTGGGAGGGCAAGCAATTGCTGTAATTACAAAATAAAATACAAATTAATAATGCTGTATACTTTAAGTGAGAAAAACTAAAATCAATGCATATTTTGTATTTTTCCTATGAGTATGTTCCTCTCTAACTAAATATATAAAAACACTGTGTGTTACCCCTAAATTATTTGCAGAAGATTATTACAGGAAGTAGCTACAGAAATTGTGACACATTCTTTTGGTAACCCTGAAAAACAATATTTTCTAAGCCCTTATATTTTAAAAGCATGAACAGCCACATTTATAGGTTGAAATACTTAATTTTTAAGTAGTCGTCTAGGGCCTGAAAAATATAGAATCCGTGGGAGGAAAGTGACCAAGAAGTGCACCCATAAAATATTCTTTTTATATGAATAGTCTTCATAATACTCTGTTTTTTTTGTTGCCTTGGGAAAGTAAACAGAATTCAAAGTGTTCATCTACTTTATGTTAGTAAATGATGCTATACTTACGACAGAAAGTGTCATTCCTCCATGGCTGTATGGTGACTCTCTGAGACTGGCAGGCCTCTGCATAGGATTGAAGACTGTCACATAGGGAGGATGGATCCAGATTTAATTCACATAAATCGTATGCGCAGCTATTGAAGTAAGGTACAGGATCTAACACATTGTGACAATCTTTAAATGGCCCGTTTGGATTAGTGATGATTCCACAATAGTTGTCATTACCAATAACAAGCTTTTCATCATCAGAACAGTTTGGGATTACTTCTATTGCAGGGGGACAACTGTTAAATTTGAAAAAATTATGTTATTTTGGATAGAGAGAAAATTTACAAATGCAACATATACACTAGCTATTTTAGATCAGCCAATGAAATATGTTTATTTGAGCTATATTATTGGTTTAAAAAACAAAACATTATTGCCACATACAACATGTTGCTCTCGAGTCAATGGTTGAGGATCACTATGCTAGAAGAATACAATTTTGTTAATAAAGAATAACTAAGCTGTAATTTGCTGTGACCTTGGACAGAAGTGCAAGAGGGGCTAAAGCACGCTCTGTCCAGGGTATGGCTGCACTCTGTACCTCGTACCTGATAAAAAAGTCTGGTGTGAAGTGCAGAGTGCAGCTTTGGAGGACACAAGGCAGCCTTGTCGTTACCACTATAACTAAGAAGTCCATATGTCAATGACTTAATAAAACATTGGAGTGTTGAGCTAAACTCTAAATCCACATACAACAGAATTGGATTTGACTAATCTAAGCAGGCAAATCAATTGTGATGAACTGGCATATTTAAAAGGGGCTTGGATAACGAAGACTTTCCCGACTGTCAGTATGTGTATTTCGTTTGGGCATATATTTTAGCTGTATCCTAATCCTGCCAAACTAATGGGATTGAGATGAATCCTGAACCCAATTTTTGATTCTGTGCAGCTTTATAATCTTTAGACCGACTAACCTTGTGTAATTTTCCAACTGCCAGCTGTTACCAAGGTCAACTGGATCTTTCTCCAATTGTCCACTTGGGTTCAATAAGTCATCAGTTTGATTTCCATTGAAGTTTCCACATAGACCACACACTTGATTAGAATAGGTGTCAAAAAGTTTCACTTCAGCTCTGTGATTTCCATCAAATAGCACTCTCAGACCAAAGCTTGTTGTAACAATTACATGATGTCCACTGTAGGAGATTTTAACTTCTGGGGGAAGTTCAACTGGAAGAATAACATGCTGTCCATCTACCTGTAAACAATAACAAATAACAATGACAAATGACAAGTAAACAATAACAAATAACATTATATGCTGATAATATCTACAGGTCAGTGTTCAAGATCACCTTATTGCAGAAAAAAATTTGCTCAGGGACATGAAATATGTCAGTAGTAAGATGTTCTTTACATTTACTTGAAGCTCACCTTAACTTCTCGGTTTTGCTCCAGGGTGATCCTATATCCATGCACATCAACATTTACATATTTCACATAAGAGACACGAGAATTTCCTGCCCGATGCTCATTTTTTGCTTCCACATTGAAGTCTATCAGGTTTTTGTCAAATTTGCAAAGCTTAGATAGTGTATAGGTACAGTTCCCCATGAAATCAAAGACCCTGTTATCAAAGGTGTAATAATGGGGGTCTCCTGTCACCACACAAAAACCTACAGCAAAAAAAATTAACAAGATTTAGATCTTAATCAACAACTTTATCTTTCTTTTGTAAAGTTTGGCATTTTGACTTCTCTCAGCATTTTGAGTGTAGTCCTTTATAGGTATCAGCAATTTGCAGTATGTGGGTTTAGCACAATACTAAATACACAGAGAACATATGACACCGGTATATGTCAGGTACCAAGTTAAGCACATTAAGGTCACTAGTTTGTCTGTTGAAATGTCCCACTCACTGCAGTTGTGTCCAAATTCTTGCGCCTAGAACTTGCTCTGATTCTGACTTTTAATGTAAATGTGTTACTATGCATCAGATGCAAGGTGTAGTAGATATCAGTACATAGAGGTACAAAAGTGCAGTGTATACCTGTATATATAAGCATAATATATGCCAAATAGGCTTCCCGGGAAAACACCAGTTTTGTTACAGGTAAAACTTTAATGCAATTATGTGCCTTTTACTAATTAGTGAAACATTTTGTGGCATAACCTGAAATTAAACTGGTATGCCAAAATGGAATATGCTCCAGTCTTTTACACTTGCCTGCAATAGTAAATTGGGTCTACTATATTTGTTTATAGTATTATGATGAGCTTTGAAAAAACATTTGCTAAACTGGGAGATCATTTTATTACTTTACTGACAGCCCAGCCCAAAGCACAGTGAGTGTATGAAGTACTGCCAGAGAAAACCAGACTGAAACACATCCCATCTTATCCTTTGTCAAACTCTGACTCTGATGAAATGTTTATTTAACATATTTATTTTAATTATTAAAGGGCATACATTTAATAATGCAAAACTTGTTGCACTACTTATTATTTGTTCTGGTCATAGACCCAGGTTATCCAGACTAATGTTATATGCAATGCTGGAAAACAAAACTCTTAATGTTCAATGATGAGTTAACTCAGTCTTGTTTTAATTTACCTGA
Source organism: Xenopus laevis (assembly GCF_017654675.1). Lineage (NCBI taxonomy): Eukaryota > Metazoa > Chordata > Amphibia > Anura > Pipidae > Xenopus > Xenopus laevis. Next base: position 91,979,117 of record NC_054380.1, on the reverse strand, counting down.
AGATGGTGGTTTCACTGTAGTTGTAGTAGTGGTGGTAGTAGTAGTGGTGGTGGTGGTGGTAGTAGCAGCGGCAGTAGATTCTAAACGTTTAGGAAAAAAGAGGATTCAAATAATGTTTACATTTACAATAGATAACTTGTGATATGGTTCATATTTTCGAACTCTGACAGTAATCTAATTCAGATGTTAAACTGATTTATTATTGATATTTTATTGTAAAATGAAGAGATAAGAGAGAATACTCCACCAATGTATTTGCTGAACATCCCCAGTAGCAGATGAAAGGAGAAATTTAAGTAGATCCCCAGAGGTGCAAGAGCACTAAAGGGGATAAAGCTCATCACTGTATGATGCTCATTGAAGGTTCTGACTGCACAATAAACAACCCTCACGCATTCTTCTAGTGCAACCACAAATATGAACTGACCCTTATCTGAGTAATTCTTATTTAAGTGGTCTTCTCATTTATTTTTACCATTGCCTACTGTCTAACATATCTTCACCCACAGCTACACCCAGCCAAGGCTCTTGACATAGATCCACCCTTCTTCATAAGGGTGCCCAAGAGAAAAAATATTGCTACTGATACACACTAGACACTATGGGACTCTTACCCACCTACTAGACATTAAATATCTTGGTAGAGTTGTTCCAGTCCAAGGTTACATTTAAATGGCCCTTAGGTGGTCGACTGTGACGGGTAGTAGAAGGAGCAAGAGAGTCAAAAGCTGTTGAAAGAGCATCGTTGTAGAGAGAAGCTGCCCTATGCATAATTACTGGCCTGTTTGGCTAGAGATGCCCTTAATGACATTTTATCACACTCCTTGGACAGCTAGACTACCTTCTTTTAAAGAAGCATGCAATGAGCAAAGTGTCGGACTGGCCCACTGGGATACCAGGAAAACTCCCGGTGGGCCCACATAGTCAATCAAATAACTGCTGATTATAAAGTGGACATATATATATCTAGATATTATTGCAAAGAGGGGTTACTTTCACCAGTTTGCAGTGCTATTTTGCATGTTCTTAACTGTAAATCATACTTATACTAGATATTTACCGCAAACGGTACCCTTGCTCCAGTCTCCCAAATTAACACCAATGCTTTCACATGCAGCTGCGTAAGCTTCCAATGTACTGCAGAAATATTCATCGCTTCCGGATGTAGCACAATGGTCAAACACACAACTGTCAAAGTACTGGTGAGGGGGAATGAGTGCATGGCATTGTGCAAATGGACCATTAATATGCTGTAGGACATAACACTTTGCTTCAGCCTCTTGCTGTATTAGAGGAGGACATTCTGGCAGAGGAGGAGGAATGGGATCACATCTGAAAAAAGTGTGTAAAATACAATTTAATGTATGTCCCTATTTGTCTCAGCATTCCCAGGATAAAAAAACACTGAGACATGCTAATGATATCTAGATATTAGTATTTCATAAAAATAATGACAAAAAAAGCATCATTTATATATCTTTCAAACCACATATAAACTTATAGTCTTTATTTATTTTTAAATGTGTAATTTATTCTCTTCCATTGGACAGAAAGGGATTAATTTAGCAAAGACACAGATGCAAGGATGGAGAGCTAAAGATTTCAAAAGAGCAGTTGCACTTGTGGCATTAATGGCAGAGGCTGTAGAGTGTAGGGCTGTAAGGTGCAAGAGTGGCCAAGAGATACTTACATCCAGCCATCATCAGGGATTCTCCAGCTGTTTCCAAAATCATTAACATCAGATACAATAGTTCCATTGGGTGTCATCAAGTCATCTTGTGGGTTTCCATTGTAAGTGCCACACAGTCCACACAGCATGTCTTTTAAACTTTCACTTACTCTAACAAGCAGCTCATGGTCACCATTAAACTGAAGTTGTAGGCCAAAATCTGTAGTAACAGTCACATAAGGGCCATTGTGACTAATAATGATTCCTGACACATTAATAGGAAGGTTCGCTTGTGCATTGTTGACCTGAGGGCAAGAAACAGGGGGAAATGTTGTTAAAAATATATAAATTTGCAAACATGTGCTGCAAGACCTAGCTCATGCATAGTAATCATCCAAGTTTGGAACCAATCCTAGCTAGAAGTACATTGGATATTTTTGCTAAGCTACAGCATCAACCATTATCTCTGGTAAGCGACTGTTTGATCATGATAAATCACTGGTTAAATTCATGAATTATAAGATGAGTTAAGTGGGAGACAGCATTGCTGTGTAATACGTATGATATGGGCCTTAGACTTGAAGATTCATTGGGTCTAATAACAATTATTTATTTATTTATTTAAAATCTTTGGAAAGTGCTGCAGAATATGAAAGCAGTATATAAGTGAATGGTAATAAGACTGTTTACAGATACAATTCAGGAAGAGATGAAATGATCAATCATTTCCAATAAAACAATAAGTAATGGAACTTACATAAACAATATTGTCCTTTGCTAATAAGATGTGCAGACCATCCACAGTGAGAGCCACAGAGTTAATGGCAGTCCAGCTTGGGCTTCCACGGTGTTCATTTCTTGTTGTAACAATAAAGTTATTTGATGTGTTTGCACATGTCTCAGTCACAGTATAATTACAGGATCCTTGGAAGTGATGGAGTGTTCCATCAAAGGTAGAGTAGTGAGGGTCTCCATATATGTGGCAAATTGCAATGCTTGCTGGGTAACAACCTAATAAACCATTTTGAACTTTGCATATTTCATCTTTGGCACATGATGTCTCAGTGCAAACCATGTTGTTATTTCCTAGACATTCACACCTTCTCTCACAGTTCTTCTCTAGGAATGAATCCCCTTTCTAGTATAAATGAAAAACACCAAATTGATCATTTACATTGAAAAACATATTGGTGCAGATACCAATATAAAACAGAACCACAGAAACAAGACGGATAAGCTCATATGGTAATCACTCACATTATAATACTTGTCATCATACAAGCAGCCACAGTTGGATGCATCAACACAGATGCCACCGCTGATGACGTATCCTGGATCACATTCACAGTCTTCCACGCACGGTTTGTTGCATTTCTCTGGAGCATAAGGGTCAACACATGTAGCAGGACATGCAGTCATACAGCCATTATAGTGACTATTGGCTGGGCAAGTGGGGAGACCTAATTAAGACAAAATATCCAATACTTAATATTGTAAAAGCATCACTCATTAACAGTTGGTAAGACTGTACAACATGCAGTAACATAGCTTCATTCATATTCAAACATACCACAGGAAGTAATGTTTCTCCAGTTGGGAATAGTAATTCCTTCTTTCTGACAGGCATCTGCATAGGCTTCAAGTGCACTACATAATACATTATTGTCTCCATCCAGGGCACAAAGATCAAATACACAACTATCAAAGAAGATGGCAGGATCAACAGCAGAATGACATATACTGAAAAGACTGTCTTTGCTTGTTAACAACCCACAGTGGGTTTCGCTTTGGTATAGCTGTTCTTTCTCTGGTAGACATGTCTCAGGAGGTGATACTGTAGGACCACTAGAGCAGAATGGATCTTCTTCATCATATACCAACCAACTATTCCCTAGTTGATTGGAGTTCTGAGCTTGCTGTCCATTTGGCATCAGGAATTCATCTTGTTGCTGGCCGTTAAAGTTACCACACATTCCACATGTTTTGTTGGAATATGTATCTGGTATTTTCACTTCCACTGAATGATCATTGTCGTACGACACCCGGAGTTTGAAGTCTGTCTCTAGAACAATGTATCTTCCACTTTTACTTACAGAACCGCCCTTGAGAGATACTGGAAGTATGTTCCATTCTCCATCAACCTTAAGTAGAGCATTAAAAACATATTGTGTTAATTGTCATAAAATATAATACAAATTCAACTTTAAAAGTACAATACGTAACTACTGTATCTTCAGCATAAGCCAAACAGGGCTCTATTCAAAATACATATAAGAAATGTACCAATATATTCTAACACTGAAACTAAGGGGCAAATTCACTAAGCCGCGAAGCGCCGAACGCTAGCGTTAATTCGCTAGCGTTTGGCATTTTCGCTACTGCGCAAATTCACTAACGAGCGCTGGCGTAGTTTCGCTAGTGTTACTTCGCAACCTTACGCCAGGCGAAGTTTCGCTAGCGACGAAACTATGCAAATTCACTAACTTGCGCAGTGTACTGAACGCTACCTTTTACGCTAGACTTCCTTCACCACCTCAGACCTGGCGAAGCGCAATAGAGTAGATAGGGATTGTTTAAAAAAAAGTCAATTTTTTTTCTGTCCCAAAAAAGCACTGGCATGTTTTCTACATGATGGCTGATAGGCTGAAAAAGATCGAAAAATTTTTGGAGCTCCCCTTCCTCCCCCCTACATTTCCTGACTAATGGCAACTTACCTAGACAGTGGGCACATGTGTAGGGCAAAATAAAATTTTTATTTGCTGATTTGAAGGTTTTCTAGGCATTTGTAGTGCAGATACGTGTTCCTCCATTGAAATTTGAATTTCGCGCCGTATGCAAATTAGCCTTCGCTAGCGTAACTTCGCTTTATATAGCGAATCAACGCAAGCGCAACTTCGCAACCTTACGCTACCCCTGTGCGCAACTTCGGATTTTAGTGAATTTGCGGAGCCCTGGTGAAACTACGCCTGGCGAAGTGCGGCGAAGTGCGGCGAAGTTGCGCCTGGCGCAACTTCGCATCTTAGTGAATTTGCCCCTAAAAGTAATATGTTTTAAATTTTCGCCTGCTAATTCGGACTTCTGAAACAAGTTAGCTGATTAATACACCTGAAGAACGGCAACATTGTTTTGAATAAGTGTAGAGAAAAGAAAGGGATAACACATACTACTTTAAGTTGCAAGTATGGTTAGAACTAATGCTAAAACTATTTTAAATATATTTAGAATTAGATTTTTTTGATTATGCATGGATATTTTATTAGATGGATATTCCTGTAAAAAAAATAAACCCAACCAAAAAAATGTTGCTTAGAGGAAAAAAAATTACATTTTAGGTTTGCAACGCCTTTAATTAATTGCACTTTTCTGAAACTACTTTTTTATTGTAATAGCCGCAAGAAAAAAAAAATCAGTAATTTATAATGAAAATTATATAAACGTGCTTCTCACTGATAATGTGAACTTGCCTTACTAAATAAAGTCTTGAAAAAGCAATCAAATTTGTGATGTTCCTTACCAAAACACGAGATGTTTCTTTCTTTACGATCTGTATTCTGTAGCCATAGACTTCAACAATAACCTTTTGCACGTATGTTACTGAAGGATTTCCTCTATGCTCGTTCTTGGCCTCGACATTAAAATATGGCAGGTTAGATGAATTGGAACAAAGCTTTGAGAGTGTATAGGTGCAGAGACCCATAAAATGGTGCACCCATCTGTCAAAGCTGTCGTAGTGAGGATCATTATGGACCCTGCAGATGCCATATTGATGATAAATACAGTCAGAAACATTATTTATTGTAGCACAATATTGGTTACTGTCACAAGTTGCAGCATTACAAACTAAAGCACTTCCTGGTGAGGGGCACCTGCATTTTTTGGAGCAAGTACCATCAGTCCAGAATTCCGAGCCTACTGGATAGTAATTATTTCCATCCCAACAACCACATTGGAGGCTTGGAACACACTTCTTGTTGTATAGGACATATCCTGGGTCACAAAAACATCCCTCAACACAGGGGAGATCACAGTTGGATGGTGCTCCTGGACTGACGCAAGTGGCTGGACATGCTGTGCTGCAGATCTCATAATGACTGTTGGAATGGCAATTAATTGCTGTAATCACAAAAATATACAAATTAATAATGCTGTATACTTTAAGTGAGAAAAAAATAAAATCAATGCATGTTTTGTATTCTTTCCTCTCTAACTAAATATATTAAACCACTGTGTGTAACCCCGAATTACCTGGGAGAAGATTTATACAGGAACTGGCATCAGAAATTGGCAACAATGAAACATGCAAGTATCACATTATTTTGGTAACCCTTAAAAACATGTGTATGAACAACTGTATTTTCTAAACCCTTATATTGTCAAAGCACGAACAGTCACATTTATAGGTTGAAATACTTAATGTTTAAGTAGTCCTCTAGGACCCAAAAAATATAGGATCTGTGGGAGGAAACTGACCCAAGAAATGTACCCCTAAAATATTCAATTTATAGGAATAGTCTTCATAATGCTCTGTTTTTTTTAATTCAAAGTGTCCATCTACTTTATGTTAGTAAATGATGCTTTACTTACGACAGAAAGTGTCATTCCTCCATGGCTGTATGGTGACTCTCTGAGACTGGCAGGCCTCTGCATAGGATTGAAGACTGTCACATAGGGAGGCTGGATCCAGATTTAATTCACACAAATCGTATGCGCAGCTATAGAAATAAGCTACAGGATCTATCACATTGTGACAATCTTTAAATGGGCCGTTTGGATTAGTGATGATACCACAATAGTTGTTACTACCAATAACAAGCTTTTCATCATCGGAACAGTTTGGGATTACTTCTATTGCAGGGGGACAACTGTTAAATTTGGAAAAAGAAATTGTTGAGATAGAGGAAAAATGTACAAATGCAACATATACCATAGCTATTTTAGAGCAGGCAATGAGATATGTTTCTGTGAGATATATTATTGGATTAAAAAACAAAACTTTTCCACATACTGCATGGTTCGCTTGAGTCACTGGTTGGGGGTCACTGTGCTAAAACAATAGTATTATGTTAAATAACAATAACTAAGGGATAATTTACTATGATCTCAGACAGAAGTACAAGAGGGGCTAAAGCACGCTCTGTTCAAGGTATGGCTGCTCTCTGCACCTTGTGCCTGATAAAAAAATCTAGTGTGAAGTGCAGAGTGCAGCTTTGGATGACACAAGGCAGCCTTGTCCTAACCACAATATCTAAGAAGTCATTTTGTCCGTGACTTAAGGAAGACACTCCAGTTTAAGACTTAATGAAACAATGGAGTGTTGAGTTCAACTCTAAATCCACATACAACTGTGACTTATTAAAGCAGGCAAATCAATTCTGATGAACTGGCATATTTAAAATTGAAAGGGGCTTGGATAACGCTGTTCAAAAGACTTTCCCAACTGTCAGTATGTGTATTTGGTTTGGCAAATATTTTAGCTGTATCCTAATCCTGCCAGACACAATGGGATTAAGATGAATCCTGAACCCAACTCTTGATTCTGTGCAGCTTCATAAACTTTAGGCCGACTAACCTTGTGTAATTTTCCAACTGCCAGCTGTTACCAAAGTCAACTGGATCTTTCTCCAATTGTCCACTTGGGCTCAAAAAGTCATCAGTTTGATTTCCATTGAAGTTTCCACATAGACCACACACTTGATTAGAGTAGGTGTCCAAAAGCTTCACTTCTGCTCTGTGATTTCCATCAAATAGCACTCTCAGACCAAAGCTTGTTGTAACCATTACATGATGTCCACTGTAGGAGATTTTAACTTCTGGGGGAAGTTCAACTGGAAGAATAACAGGCTGTCCATCCACCTGTAATGATAAGTAAACAATAGAAATAACATTATATGCTGATCATGTGATAAAATCTACAGGTCAAGATCACCTTTTTGCAGGAACAAAATTTGCTAAGGGACATTTTCTTGATGCCCTAGTCTTACATTTACTTCCTCCTTTGAAGCTCACCTTAACTTCTTGGTTCTGCTCCAGGGTGATCCCATATCCATGCACATCAACATTTACATATTTCACATATGAGACACGAGAGTTTCCTGCCCGATGCTCATTTTTTGCTTCCACATTAAAGTCTATCAGGTTTTTGTCAAATTTGCAAAGCTTAGATAGTGTATAGGTACAGTTCCCCATGAAATCAAAGACCCTGTTATCAAAGGTGTAATAATGGGGGTCTCCTGTCACCACACAGGAACCTACAGAAAAAAAACAGTTGTCAAAAATTAACAAGATCTAAATCTTAATCAACAACTTTACCTTTCTTTTGTAAAGTTTTTTTAATTAGATTTCTCTCAGCATTTCGTGAGAAGAGAGCCTTTCTTCATTTCATAAATCTCAAAATCTCAAATCAATTGATTTGTAAGGGCAATTAAAATGATATTTAAACTAACTATGTACATATACTTTGTTAAAATCCTTTGTAGGTATCAGCAATTTGCATAAAAACATTTTATATTTAAGAAACCTCTCAATACAGGACTGCACATATTAACTACGAATTTCTAGGCTTCCCGTGAAAACACAAGTTTTGTTGCTGGTAAAACTTGAATGCAATTACGTGCCTTTTACTAATTAGTGCAACATTTTGTGGTATAACCAGATATTAAAGTCTGAAATTAAATTGGTATGCCAAAATGGAAAATGCACCAGTGTTTTACACTTGCCTGCAATAGTAAATTGGGTCTCCTATATTTATTTATAGTATTATGATGAGCTTTGAAAAAACATTTGCTAAACTGGGAGATCATTTTATCATTTTTACTGGCAGCCCAGCCCAAAGCACAGTGAGTGTGTGAAGTACTGCCAGAGAAAGCCAGAGTGAAACACTTCCCATCTTATCCTTTGTCAAACTCTGACACATCTTAGTGATTTTGATGATATGTTTAACATACAAAACTTGTTGCACTACTTCTCATTTGTTCTAGTTATATACCCAGACTAATGTTATGTGCAATGCTGAAAACCAAACCGCATTACGTTCAATAATGAGTCAACTCAGTCTTATTCAGTTTTATTTTACCTGAAGATGGTGGTTTCACTGTAGTTGTAGTAGTGGTGGTGGTGGTAGTAGTAGTGGTAGTAGATTCTAAACATTTAGGAAAGAAAAGGATTCAAATAATCTTTAACTTTACAATAGATAACTTGTGATTGCCACATCTACTGTAAAAGATGGAATCATCTGCAGTAGCAGATAAAATAAGTTATTTTTGTAGACCCCCCAAACAGAAGTGCAAGAGCACTAAGCGGGGTAAAGCTCATCACTTAGCGCTCATTCAAAGAGTCTGGGGTCTGGCTGCAGATGAAAACTGTAGTGGGAAGTGCAGATCACAATGCTGACAGGCACAAGGCAGCCCTCCATTTCCTTACTGCCTGCACTAGGGTACAGGGCCCTATTGTGGCCTCGCTAACTTGTGAGACTGAATTACATGCAAAGGGATGGTCAGGAGTGGTGAGCATCTATGTGCCTTCCCTGCATGCTCCTTTATAAAAAACATCTGAATACAGTAATCCTCCCATGGTCTCTGGCACCAGTGGGGAAAAGATACATAAACTAGTTTATATTTTCCACCTCTGGCGGAAGTACTTGAATTCAAATGTATAACTAGTGATGGGTGAATTTATCCAGTTTTGCTTCACTGAGAAATTTGAGAAAAAATGTTTGACTTTTGACAGGAGCGACAATTTTTATACGTGCGACTCTTTTGTCCAAATGCATTAAAGTCAATGGGGTTCCGAATAATTTTGACGTGCGACAATTTTGACGAGCGAAAACATTCACCGTCTGTGAAATCCGGACATTTACAGCCTCCTAGCCTGGCGAATAAATTCACCCATCAATATGTATAACGGATGAATTGCTGATATTTCATTGTAGTAGTACTACCAACAGAATGAAGAAGTGCTCTAAACAAGTGCTCTAAACCAGTGCTCTAAACAAGTGCTCTAAACAAGTGCTCTAAGGGGTGCAAAAGCTTACTTCTTTTCATTCAAAGAGTACTTCTGTCTGTGGTTTAGCTGAGCTTTGCAGCATATGCCTGATAAAAAATTGGCATGGGGTGCAGACACAGCACCAGCAGGCACACAGGCACCAATGGGGGAAGATATACAGAAATGATGATAAATCAACATGTCCCAGGTAGGACATCCCTGTTTTAAGTAATTCAATCCCCTGAAATTAGAGCCCAGTGCTTCCTGCATTGATGATGTCCCCCTCATTTTTCACAACTGTATTTCAAGCTAAAATAAGAATAACAACTGCCTTACCTAAGCAATATCCAGGAGAAATGAAAATATCATCCACAGCAACATCACTGCGGTAATCATTTCCTCTTACCCCTTCCAGGATAATCTGTGAATTTAAAAAAGGGGGGTTACTTGTACATAGAATTATGCTGCCCCAAACCTTAATGAATTTCTGATACCCAGTGGCTCAAAAAGAACAATGGAAGGTTGGTAAGTGGCTTTAAGCTATATAATTCCAAAATCAAAAAATTGCCAGAAAATTTACTTGATTTTTGACGTTCAAGCTATTAATTCTTTCAGTACCACCAAATGAAGCTCTACACTACACTGTTGTTGCCAGCAACACAGATTTGAACCTGCTCTTTGATATTTGCTGAGCATTTGTTTATGTGGCAAACATTGTACAGATCAAGAGAGCTAAAAAGGTTAAATGACAATATTTTAGGATTTTCCCAGTTTGGGCACTGTTAAGTCATCTACAGTGACACTAATCAATGAACCATAGCACCCTATAAACAATATCAAGGATGACATACCGAATGAGTTAACATACAAAAAATCATTATATCACATCAAAATAAAAATCATATGAAACTGATTTGCACTATACCTCACCTGAACATTTCTTGCACCAGCAACTGGAATATTTGCAGGTAACCATCTATTCTCTTGATGGCCAGTTAATTGCCACACCAATTCCTCTATCCCGTTCCTTACAACATATACATTTAATTCCATTGTTCGAGCTACTCCATACATGTGATACCAAAAACTTAGGCACTGGTGACCTCCAGAATTGCAAATAGGACTGAGGAGGCGTGCTTTTTGTCCAGCACTGGGGGAACGGCCATCAATGTATATGTAGAAACCATCTATCAATTTAAAAAAAATTATATAGATAGTGATTAAGATATAAATAAGCAATGATCATTCTGTTGTCAGTTGTTGCATGAATATGTGTGAAATTATGATCAGATGACTTAAACTAATGTAATTGTATGAATGTACAAATATTGAATGTCTTTTCAAAGCCAGAACATTTTTATATAAAATGCATTTGATCTATATTAAACAATAACTTTAACTATGTTATACCCTTAGTAGATTTATTCTGCATGAAGTGTCTTACTGAAAGCAATGATAAAAATAAGTTCCATTTTTGGAAACAGACATACTTCCGGTTGTATGATCATATGAAGGTCCGCTGCCAGTGGTAGGTGTTGATCCTTTGTAACGAATCCAGTCAAAATCATCAAGAGCAGACTGAGTCCAAGAACAGAAATCAGCATCAAAATTACAATCCCAGGAACAGGGTGGAAGAGGAGTTGGTGTTGGCGCTGCTGCAATTGCATTGATAAAACAAATAAACATTAGAAAGTCGCAAACATTTAAGAAACTGCAACATCTGTGGCACATTTCTCAATGTAATATTCTTCCTTAAACTGATATTACATTGCAAATTTTAATTGTGCATTGCCCTCTTTTAAGAAGTGCTTGAAGGTGTCATAATGTTTTGGAGCAAACAACTTTTTCAGTAAGAAATTTTATTACATTCACTGGACAAGGGCGCAAACTATAAAATTCGCAAACCTTCTTCCACTGTCGTAAGTGGTCGCTAAATAGATTCTGCAAAAGCTATATTAAATTCACACAATGGAAAATTTGTTGGCACAAAGACATAACTTTTCACATTGCAAATATTTTTCTGTCTCCCACTTTTATTATAATATTGTGTAAAAAAAACAGGAACGTGCCAGTACTTTATACTTTTTAAAATATTGAAGGAATGTGCCTGAAAAAATGTAGTTTCCCGTTGATTTCTTGAAAATTTTCCAAAAACCCTAATAGTCCTGTCCATCTTTTCCACTTCCTGCTGCCTCCTTTCCCAGGCTGTGCAGGGGAGTGGGCGGCACAATGTTTAACCCAGAGTGAAACCGGAATTATATAGTATTCTTTATTGCCTACAAGATGGGGGAGGTCAATTATGCTATATGTCTTTTTAATGTAGCATTTGTGTCACTAAGACTGTATTTAGTTCCCAGTCTAATCATTGTCTAATGAAGCCAAATGTTATTCTTATGTCTGCAATTTTTTTCCATTTATGACTTTTATTCATTTCCCTGTTTGTGAACTATAACACTTCTCAGACTTCATTGCTGAAAATGTGTCCAACAAGTGACTGTCATGTATTTTGGATATTTATTGGCAGAATGACAATGATGACTCAGCTACTTTTGACTTATGCTTAGGTACATGAAGGTACTAAGAAATGAAAAAAATGGGATGAAGAATTCACAGTTGACTGCAATTCGAAAACAGAGAGATGGTAAGTTTTGAGAACAAAACTTAGCTGTATCCAGAAGAAAATAAAGTTTGTTTGAAGTGAAAGAGTTGTGCTTAGGGATAGTTAGATTAGTTCTTATATCCTATCACTGTTTACTATTTCATTATATAATAATAAAATTGCTATTACATTTTATTTACATAATGGACATTTCACAGGTTCCAGGAGATGTTTGAAGATCTGAAACTTTTCTTCCCAAAGACTTTTATATACTTTAGTTCAAAATTAAATTATGTTGTGTGAATGTAATACAGGGGGCAATGTAGGAATTAGCTGACACAGTATGAAAGTAGTACTGACCACAATATAATGTATGTACACCTGCCTTACACACTCACACTTGTACTTATGCATACAGATCATTTGCTTTAGGCTGTCAAGGGCATAATTGATTGGCTATTTGTTTTTTGCAAATAATTAATAACAATTCCACACAATAAAGATACTTTGTTATCACCATGGTGAGTGGTAATTTGACCATAATACTTACACAGAATAATAGATAGAGGTATATGATTTTTACACAAACTATACTGGGTTATCTATTTTGGTATTATTTTATAATATCTATCTCTACAGACTCTGACACAGCCTATGGAAATGACCCTCCTACGCATAATTACTGGCTTGTTTGGCTAGAGATGCCCTTAATGACATTGTATCAAGCTCCTTGGACTGTTAGTCTACCTTCTGATAAAAAAGCATGCAATGAGCAAGCAAACCACTTATATTGCACATTAAACTTATAACACCTTCCTAGAAGCTAAATAAAAGGAAAAGACACAAAAATATTCATATCTTATTATTTCAGTCAAGGGAGAAATTAAATTATAGTGGCCCTTTCTATAATAATAGGTTTAAGGGAACCACATAGTCAATCATATCACTACTGATAATGAAGTGGACATTTATATCTACATATTAATGCAGGGAGGGGTTACTTCCACCAGTTTTTAGTGCTGTTTACATGTTCTTGACTGTAAATCATACTTATACTAGATATTTACCGCAAACGGTACCCTTGCTCCAGTCTCCCAAATTAACACCAACGCTTTTACATGCAGCTGCGTAAGCTTCCAATGTACTGCAGAAATATTCATCGCTTCCAGATGTAGCACAATGGTCAAACACACAACTGTCAAAGTACTGGTGAGGGGGAATGAGTACATGGCATTGTGCAAATGGACCGTTAATCTGCTGTAGGATATTACACTTTGCTTCAGCCTCTTGCTGTATTGGAGGAGGACATATTGGAGGTGGAGGAGGATTAGGATCACATCTGAAAAAATTGTGTAGAATAAAATTTAATATACTGTATGTCCCTATTTGTCTCAGCATTCCCAGGATAAACAAACACTGAGACGTGCTAATGATATCAAGATATAAGTATTTCATAAATATCAAAATAATGACAGAAAACAGCAGTTATATTTCTTTCAAACCAGGTACACACACATAGTCTTCATTTGTTTTTAAATGTGTAATTTAATCTCTTCCATTAGACAGAACTTGATTAATTTAGCAAAGACACAGGTGCACGGCTGGAGAGCTAAAGGTTGCAACAGAGCAGTTGCACTTGTGGCATTAATGGCAGAGGCTGTAGAGTGTAGGGCTGTAAGGTGCCAGGGTGGCCAAGAAATACTTACATCCAGCCATCATCAGGGACTCTCCAGCTGTTTCCAAAATCATTAACATCAGATACAATAGTTCCATTGGGTGTCATCAAGTCATCTTGTGGGTTCCCATTGTAAGTGCCACACAGTCCACACAGCATGTTTTTTAAAGTTTCACTTATGCTAACAAGCAGCTCATGGTCACCATTAAACTGAAGTTGTAGGCCAAAATCTGTAGTAACAGTCACATAAGGGCCATTGTGACTAATAATGATTCCTGACACATTAATAGGAAGGTTCACTTGTGCATTGTTGACCTGAGGGCAAGAAACAGGGGAAAATGTTGTTTAAAATATATACATTTGCACACATGTGCTGCAAGACCTAGCTCATGCATATTAATCATCCAAGTTTGGAACCAATCCTAGCTAGAAGTACATTGGATATTTTTGCTAAGCTACAGCATAAACTATTATCTCTGGTAAGCGACTGCTTGATCGTGATAAATCACTGGTTAAATTCATGAATTATAAGATGTTTTAAGTGGGTTACATTAGCATTGCTGCGTAATACGTATGATACGGGCCTTAGACTTGAAGATTCATTGGGTCTAACAGCAATAATTTATTTATGACAGCAGTATATAAGTGAATGGCAATAAAATTGTTTATAAATACAATTCAGGAAGAGATGTAATGACCAATAATTTCCAATAAAACAATAAGTATTAGCACTTACATAAACAATATTGCCCTTTGCTAATAAGATGTGCAGACCATCCACAGTGAGAGCCACAGAGTTAATGGCGGTCCAGCTTGGGCTTCCACGGTGTTCATTTCTTGTTGTAACAATAAAGTTGTTTGATGTGTTTGCACATGTCTCAGTCACAGTATAATTACAGGATCCTTGGAAGTGATGGAGTGTTCCGTCAAAGGTAGAGTAGTGAGGGTCTCCATATATGTGGCAAATTGCAATGCTTGCTGGGTAACAACCTAATAAACCATTTTGAACTTTGCATATTTCATCTTTGGCACATGATGTTTCAATACAAACCACGTTGTTATTTCCTAGACATTCACACCTTCTCTCACAGTTCTTCTCTAGGAATGAATCCCCTTTCTAGTATAAAAAACACCAAATTGATCATTTACATTGAAAAACATATTGGTGCAGAAAGCAATATTAAAACAGAACCACACAAACAAGAAGTATAATCTCATATGGTAATCACTCACATTATAATACTTGTCATCATACAAGCAGCCACAGTTGGATGCATCAACACAGATGCCACCGCTGATGACGTATCCTGGATCACATTCACAGTCTTCCACGCATGGTTTGTTGCATTTCTCTGGAGCATAAGGGTCAACACATGTAGCAGGACATGCAGTCATACAGCCATTATAGTGGCTATTGGCTGGGCAAGTGGGGAGACCTAATTAAGAAAAAATATCCAATACTTGATATTGTTGTAAAAGCATCACTCATTAACAGTTGGTAAGACTGCACAACATGCATTAACAAAGCTTCATTTATATTCAAACATACCACAGGAAGTAATGTTTCTCCAGTTGGGAATAGTAATTCCTTCTTTCTGACAGGCATCTGCGTAGGCTTCAAGTGCACTACATAATACATTATTGTCTCCATCCAGGGCACAAAGATCAAATACACAACTATCAAAGAAGATGGCAGGATCAACCTCAGAATGACATGTACTGAAAAGGCTGTCTTTGCTTGTTAACAACCCACAGTGGGTTTCACTTTGGTATAGCTGTTCTTTCTCTGGTGGACATGTCTCAGGAGGTGATACTGTAGGACCACTAGAGCAGAATGAATCTTCTTCATCATATACCAACCAACTATTCCCTAGTTGATTGGAGTTCTGCGCTTGCTGTCCATTTGGCATCAGGAATTCATCTTGTTGCTGGCCGTTAAAGTTACCACACATTCCACATGTTTTGTTGGAATATGTATCTGGTATTTTCACTTCTACTGAATGATCATTGTCGTACGACACCCGGAGTTTGAAGTCTGTCTCTAGAACAATGTATCTTCCACTTTTACTTACAGAACCGCCCTTGAGAGATACTGGAAGTATGTTCCATTCTCCATCAACCTTAAGTAGAGCATTAAAAGCATATTGTGTTAATTGTCATAAAATATAATACAAATTCAACTTTAAAAGTACAATACGTAACTACTGTATCTTCAGCATAAGCCGAACAGGGGCTCTATTTAAAATATATACCAATATAGTCTAACAATACAACTAAAAGTAATATGTTTTATATTTTCTCCTGTTAATTCAAACTTCTGAAACAAGTTAGCTGATTAAAATACCTGAAGGAAGAACTGCCTCTTTTTTTGAGTAAGTGTAAAAAAAAGAAAGGGATATCACATACTACTTTAAGTTGCAAGTACGGTTACAACTAATGTTAAAACTATCTAAAATATACATAGAATTAGATTTTTTGATTATGCAAAATCAGTTTTTAGATGGGTATTCCTGTAAAAAAGATAATAAACTCAAGCAAAAAGATGTTGCTTAGAGGAAGAAAATACAATTTTAGGTTTGCAACTCCTTTAATTAATTTCACTTTTCTAAAACAATTTTTTTATTGGAATTGCCACAAGAAAATAAACCCAGTAATAAACTTAAACAATAAAATATATAAATGTGTTTTCTCACTTAAGATGTGAACTTGCCTTACTATATAAAGTCTTGAAAAAGCATCCAAATTAGAAATGTTTCTTACCAAAACACGAGATGTTTCCTTCTTTACGATCTGTATTCTGTAGCCATAGACTTCGACAATAACCTTTTGCACATATGTTACTGAAGGATTTCCTCTATGTTCATTCTTGGCCTCGACATTAAAATATGGCAGGTTAGATGAATTGGAACAAAGCTTTGAGAGTGTATAGGTGCAGAGACCCATAAAATGGTGCACGCGTCTGTCAAAGCTGTCGTAGTGAGGATCATTATGGACCCTGCAGATGCCATATTGATGATAAATACAGTCAGAAACATTATTTATTGTAGCACAATATTGGTTACTGTCACAAGTTGCAGCATTACAAACTAAAGCACTTCCTGGTGAGGGGCACCTGCATTTTTTGGAGCAAGTACTATCAGTCCAGAATTCCGAGCCTACTGGATAGTAATTATTTCCATCCCAACAACCACATTGGAGGCTTGGAACACACTTCTTGTTGTATAGGAGATATCCTGGGTCACAGAAACATCCCTCAACACAGGGGAGATCACAGTTGGATGGTGCTCCTGGATTGACGCAAGTGGCTGGACATGCTGTGCTGCAGATCTCATAATGACTGTTGGAATGGCAATCAATTGCTGTAATCACAAAAATATACAAATTAATAATGCTGTATACTTTAAGTGAGAAAAAAATAAAATCAATGCATGTTTTGTATTCTTTCCTCTCTAACTAAATATATAAAACCACTGTGTGTTACCCCGAATTACCTGGGAGAAGATTTATACAGGAACTGGCATCAGAAATTGGCAACAATGAAACATGCAAGTCACACAATCTTTTGGTAACCCTGAAAAACATGTGCATGTACAACTATGTTTTTTAAACCCTTATATTGTCAAAGCTTGAACAGTCACATTTGTAGGTTGAAATACTTAATGTTTAAGTAGTCCTCTAGGACCCAAAAAATATAGAATCTGTTGGAGGAAACTGAACAAGAAATGTACCCCTAAATCTATATGAATAGTCTCATGTTTCTCTGTTTTTTGTTGCCTTGGGAAAGTAAACAGAAAAGTGTCCATCTACTTTATGTTAGTAAATGATGCTTTACTTACGACAGAAAGTGTCATTTCTCCATGGCTGTATGGTGACTCTCTGAGACTGGCAGGCCTCTGCATAGGATTGAAGACTGTCACATAGGGAGGCTGGATCCAGATTTAATTCACACAAATCGTATGCGCAGCTATAGAAATAAGCTACAGGATCTATCACATTGTGACAATCTTTAAATGGGCCATTTGGATTAGTGATGATTCCACAATAGTTGTCACTACCAATAACAAGCTTTTCATCATCAGAACAGTTTGGGATTACTTCTATTGCAGGGGGACAACTGTTAAATTTGAAAAAAAATATGTTATTTTGGATAGAGGAAAAATGTACAAATGCAACATATACACTTGCTATTTTAGAGCAGCCAATGAAATACGTTTATTTGAGCTATATTATTGGTTTAAAAAACAAAACATTATTGCCACATACAACATGTTGCTCTCGAGTGAATGGTTGGGAATCACTGTGCTATAACAATAGTATTATATTAATAAACAATAATTAAGTGGTACAGAAGTGCAAGAGGGGCTAAAGCACGCTCTGTCCAGGGTATGGCTGCCCTCTGCACCCCGTGCCTGATAAAATAAATCTGGTGTGAAGTGCAGAGTGCAGCTTTGGATGACACAAGGCAGCCTTGCCGTTACCACTATAACTAAGAAGTCCATATGTCAGTGACTTAATAAAACAATGAAGTGTTGAGCTAAACTCTAAATCCACATACAACAGAATTGGATTTGACTTATCTAAGCAGGCAAATCAATTTAAAAAAATCAAAGGGGCTTGGATAACGAAGACTTTCCCAACTGACAGTATGTGTATTTGGTTTGATCATATATTTTAGCTGTATCCTAATCCTGCCAAACGAATGGGATTAAGCTGAATCCTGAACCCAACTCTTGATTTTGTGCAGTTTTATAATCTTTAGGCCGACTAACCTTGTGTAATTTTCCAATTGCCAGCTGTTACCAAGGTCAACTGGATCTTTCTCCAATTGTCCACTTGGGTTCAAAAAGTCATCAGTTTGATTTCCATTGAAGTTTCCACATAGACCACACACTTGATTAGAGTAGGTGTCCAAAAGCTTCACTTCTGCTCTGTGATTTCCATCAAATAGCACTCTCAGACCAAAGCTTGTTGTAACCATTACATGATGTCCACTATAGGAGATTTTAACTTCTGGGGGAAGTTCAACTGGAAGAATAACAGGCTGTCCATCCACCTGTAATGACATGTAAGCAATAACAAATAACATTATATGCTGATAATATCTACAGGTCAAAGTTTGCTCAGGGACATAAAATATGTCAGTAGTAAGATGTTCTTTACATTTACTTCCTCGTTTGAAGCTCACCTTAACTTCTCGGTTCTGCTCCAGGGTGATCCTATATCCATGCACATCAACATTTACATATTTCACATAAGAGACACGAGAATTTCCTGCCCGATGCTCATTATTTGCTTCCACATTGAAGTCTATCAGGTTTTGGTCAAATTTGCAAAGCTTAGATAGTGTATAGGTACAGTTCCCCATGAAATCAAAGACCCTGTTATCAAAGGTGTAATAATGGGGGTCTCCTGTCACCACACAGGAACCTACAGAAAAAAAAACAGTCGTTAAAAAATTAACAAGAGCTAGATCTTAATCAGCAACTTTACCTTTCTTTTGTAAAGTTTGGCATTTTGACTTCTATCAGCATTTTTAGTGAAGTCCTTTGTAGGTATCAGCAATTTGCATAAAAACATTTTATATTGAAAAAAAACCTCTGAATAAAGGACTGCACATATTAACTTCAATATGACACTGGTATATGGTTATGTAGCAAGTTAAGCACATTAAGGTCACTGGTTTGTCTGTTAAAATGCCCCACTCGCTGCAGTTGTGTCCAAATTCTTGCGCCTAGAACTTGCGCTGATTCTGACTTTTTATGTAAATGTGTTACTATGCATCAGATGCAAGGTGTAGTAGATATCAGTAAATAGCGTTACAAAAGTACAATGTATACTTGCATATATAGGCATAATATATGCCAAATAGGCTTCCCGGGAAAACACCAGTTTTGTTACAGGTAAAACTTAAATGCAATTATGTGCCTTTTGCTTTTAATAATTAGTGCAACATTTTGTGGCATAACCAGACATTAACGTCTGAAAATAAACTGGTATGCCAAAATGGAAAATGCACCAGCGTTTTACACTTGTTTATATTTGTTTATAGTATCATGATGAGCTTTGCTAAACTGTGGAGATCATTTTATCATTTTTACTGGCAGCCCAGCCTGAAGCACAGTGAGTGTAGAAAGTACTGCCAGAGAAAGCCAGACTGAAACACTTCCCATCTTATCCTTTGTCAAACTCTGACACTTCATAGTGATTCTGATCAAATGTTTATGCCACATACTTATTTTTAATATTAAAGGGCATGCATTTTATAATGCAAAACTTGTTGCACTACTTCTCATTTTCTCTGGTCATAGACCCAGGTTATCCAGACTTATTCAGTTTTAATTTACCTGAAGATGGTGGTTTCACTGTAGATGTAGTAGTGGTCGTAGTAGTAGTGGTGGTGGTGGTAGTAGTGGTAGTAGATTCTAAACATTTAGGAAAAAAGATGATTCAAATAATGTTTACACTTACAATAGATTACTTGTGACATGGTTCATATTTTCCAACTCTGACAGTAGTCTAGTTCAGATGTTGAATTGATTTATGATTGATATTTTATTGGAAAATGAAGAGATAAGAGAGAATACTCCAACAATGTATTTGCTGATGGGGAACTTTCACCATTAGCCACTTTTTCTGTGAAAGATGGAATCATCCCCAGTAGCAGATGAAAGGAGTAATTTAAGTAGATCCCCAGAGGTGCAAGAACACTAAGGGGGATAAAGCTCATCACTGTATGATGCTCATTGTAGGTTCAGACTGCACAATAAACAACCCTCACGCATGCTTCTAGTGCAACCACAAATATGAACTGATCCTTATCTGAGTAATTCTTGTTTAAGTGGTCTTCTCATTAATTTTCGTCACTGCTCACTGTCTAACATATCTTCACCCACAGCTACTCCCAGCCAAGGCTCTTGACATAGATCCACCCTTCTTCATAAGAAGGTGCCCAAGAGAAAAAATATTGCTACTGCTACACACTAGACACTATGGGACTCTTACCCACCTACTGGACATTAAATATCTTGGTAGAGTTACTCCAGTCCAAGGTTACATTTAAATGGCCCTTAGGTGGACGACTGTGACGGGTAGTAGAAGGAGCAAGGGAGTCGAGAGCTGTTGAAAGAGCATTGTTGTAGAGAGAAGCTGCCCTAAGCATAATTACTGGTCTATTTCTGGCTAGAGATGCCCTTAATGACATTTTATCACACTCCTTGGACTGCTAGGCTACCTTCTTTTAAAGAAGCATGCAAGGAGCAAAGTGTCGGACTGGCCCACTGGGATACCAGGAAAACTCCGGGTGGGCCCACATAGTCAATCATATAACTGCTGATTATAAAGTGGACATATATATCTAGATATTATTGCAAAGAGGGGTTACTTTCAACAGTTTGCAGTGCTATTTTGCGTGTTCTTAACTGTAAATCATACTTATAATAGATATTTACCGCAAACGGTACCCTTGCTCCAGTCTCCCAAATTAACACCAACGCTTTCACATGCAGCTGCGTAAGCTTCCAATGTACTGCAGAAATATGCATTGCTTCCAGATGTAGCACAATGGTCAAACACACAACTGTCAAAGTACTGGTGAGGGGGAATGAGTGCATGGCATTGTGCAAATGGACCGTTAATCTGCTTTAGGACATCACACTTTGCTTCAGCCTCTTGCTGTATTGGAGGAGGACATTCTGGCAGAGGAGGAGCAATGGGATCACATCTGAAAAAATTGTGTAAAATAAAATTTAATATATATCCCTATTTGTCTCAGTATTCCCAGGATAAACAAACACTGAGATTTGCTAATGATATTATGATATAAGTATTTCATAAATATCAAAATAATGACAGAAAAAAACATTTATATTTCTTTCAAACCAGGTACAATTGCTAATTAAATTAGCAAAGACACAGATGCAAGGCTGGAGAGCTAAAGGTTGCAAAAGAGCAGTTGCATTTGTGGCATTAATGGCAGAGGCTGTAGAGTGTAGGGCTGTAAGGTGCAAGGGTGGCCAAGAAATACTTACATCCAGCCATCATCAGGGACTCTCCAACTGTTTCCAAAATCATTAACATCAGATACAATAGTTCCATTGGGTGTCATCAAGTCATCTTGTGGGTTCCCATTGTAAGTGCCACACAGTCCACACAGCATGTTTTTTAAAGTTTCACTTACTCTAACAAGCAGCTCATGGTCACCATTAAACTGAAGTTGTAGGCCAAAATCTGTAGTAACAGTCACATAAGGGCCATTGTGACTAATAATGATTCCTGACACAATAATAGGAAGGTTCACCTGTGCATTGTTGACCTGAGGGCAAGAAACAGGGGAAAATGGTGTTTAAAATATATAAATTTGCAAACATTTGCTGCAAGACCTAGCTCATGCATATTAATCATCCAAGTTTGGAACCAATCCTAGCTAGAAGTACATTGGATATTTAATGGTTTAAGCTACAGCATAAACCATTATCTCTGGTAAGCGACTGCTTGATCATGATAAATCACTGGTTAAATTCATGAATTATAAGATGTGTTAAGTGGGTGAAATAAGCATTGCTGCTTAATACGTATGATACGGGCCTTAGACTTCAAGATTCATTGGGTCTAACAGCAATTATTTATTTATTTATGACAGCAGTATATAAGTGAATGGCAATAAAATTGTTTACAAATAAAATTCAGGAAGAGATGTAATGACCAATAATACAATAAGTATTAGCACTTACATAAACAATATTGCCCTTTGCTAATAAGATGTGCAGACCATCCACAGTGAGAGCCACAGAGTTAATAGCAGTCCAGCTTGGGCTTCCACGGTGTTCATTTCTTGTTGTAACAATAAAGTTGTTTGATGTGTTTGCACATGTCTCAGTCACAGTATAATTACAGGATCCTTGGAAGTGATGGAGTGTTCCGTCAAAAGTAGAGTAGTGAGGGTCTCCATATATGTGGCAAATTGCAATGCTTGCTGGGTAACAACCTAATAAACCATTTTGAACTTTGCATATTTCATCGTTGGCACATGATGTTTCAATACAAATCATGTTGTTATTTCCTAGACATTCACACCTTCTCTCACAGTTCTTCTCTAGGAATGAATCCCCTTTCTAGTATAAATGAAAAACGCCAAATTGATCAGTTACATTGAAAAACATATTAGTGCAGATACCAATATAAAACCACAGAAACAAGAAGGATAAGCTCATATAGTAATCACTCACATTATAATACTTGTCATCATACAAGCAGCCACAGTTGGATGCATCAACACAGATGCCACCGCTGATGACGTATCCTGGATCACATTCACAGTCTTCCACGCACGGTTTGTTGCATTTCTCTGGAGCATAAGGGTCAACACATGTAGCAGGACATGCAGTCATACAGCCATTATAGTGGCTATTGGCTGGGCAAGTAGGGAGACCTAATTAAGACAAAATATCCAATACTTGATATTGTTGTAAAAGCATCACTCATTAACAGTTGGTAAGACTACACAACATGCAGTAATAACGCTTCATTTATATTCAAACATACCACAGGAAGTAATGTTTCTCCAGTTGGGAATAGTAATTCCTTCTTTCTGACAGGCATCTGCATAGGCTTCAAGTGCACTACATAATACATTCTTGTCTCCATCCAGGGCACAAAGATCAAATACACAACTATCAAAGAAGATGGCAGGATCAACAGCAGAATGACATATACTGAAAAGGCTGTCTTTGCTTGTTAACAACCCACAGTGGGTTTCGCTTTGGTATAGCTGTTCTTTCTCTGGTGGACATGTCTCAGGAGGTGATACTGTAGGACCACTAGAGCAGAATGGATCATCATATACCAACCAACTATTCCCTAGTTCGTTGGAGTTCTGAGCTTGCTGTCCATTTGGCATCAGGAATTCATCTTGTTGCTGGCCGTTAAAGTTACCACACATTCCACATGTTTTGTTGGAATATGTATCTGGTATTTTCACTTCCACTGAATGATCATTGTCGTACGACACCCGGAGTTTGAAGTCTGTCTCTAGAACGATGTATCTTCCACTTTTACTTACAGAACCGCCCTTGAGAGAAACTGGAAGTATGTTCCATTCTCCATCAACCTTAAGTAGAGCATTAAAAACATATTGTGTTAATTGTCATAAAATATAAATTCAACTTTAAAAGTACAATATGTAACTACTGTATCTTCAGCATAAGCCGAACAGGGCTCTATTCAAAATATATACCAAATATTCTAACAATACAACTAAAAGTAATATGTTTTAAATTTTCTCCTGTTAATTCGAACTTCTGAAACAAGTTAGCTGATTAACAAACCTGAAGGAGAACTGCCACTTTTTTTGAGTAAGTGTAAAGAAAAGAAAGGGATATCACATACTACTTTAAATTGCAAGTATGGTTACAAATAATGTTAAAACTATCTAAAATATACTTAGAATTAGATTTTTTGATTATGCAAAATCAGTTTTTAGATGGATATTCCTGTCAAAAAAATAATAAACTTAACCAAAAAAATGTTGCTTAGAGGAAGAAAATAAAATTTTAGGTTTGCAACTCCTTTAATTAATTGCACTTTTCTGAAACTATTTTTTTAAGTGGAATTGCCGCAAGAAAAAAAAACAGTAATAAACTTAAACAATAAAATATATAAATGTTTTTTCTCACTTAAAATGTGAACTTGCCTTACTATATAAAGTCTTGAAAAAGCATCCAAATTAGAAATGTTCCTTACCAAAACACGAGATGTTTCCTTCTTTACGATCTGTATTCTGTAGCCATAGACGTCAACAATAACCTTTTGCACGTATGTTACTGAAGGATTTCCTCTATGCTCATTCTTGGCCTCGACATTAAAATATGGCAGGTTAGATGAATTGGAACAAAGCTTTGAGAGTGTATAGGTGCAGAGACCCATAAAATGGTGCACCCGTCTGTCAAAGCTGTCGTAGTGAGGATCATTATGGACCCTGCAGATGCCATATTGATGATAAATACAGTCAGAAACATTATTTATTGTAGCACAATATTGGTTACTGCCACATGTTGCAGCATTACAAACTAAAGCACTTCCTGGTGAGGGGCACCTGCATTTTTTGGAGCAAGTACCATCAGTCCAGAATTCCGAGCCTACTGGATAGTAATTATTTCCATCCCAACAACCACATTGGAGGCTTGGAACACACTTCTTGTTGTATAGGACATATCCTGGGTCACAGAAACATCCCTCAACACAGGGGAGATCGCAGTTGGATGGTGCTCCTAGATTGACGCAAGTGGCTGGACATGCTGTGCTGCAGATCTCATAATGACTGTTGGGAGGGCAACCAATTGCTGTAATCACAAAATAATACACAAATTAATAATGCTGTATACTTTAAGTGAGAAAAAATAAAATCAATGCATATTTTGTATTCTTCCTATAAGTATTTCCTCTCTTATTAAATATATAAAACCACTGTGTGTTACCCCTAAATTACTTTGGAGAACATTTATACAGGAACTGGCATCAGAAATTGACAACAATGAAACATTCAAGTCACACATTCTTTTGGTAACCCTGAAAAACATGTGCATGTATATATTTTTTAAACCCTTATATTTTCAAAGCCACGAACAGTCACATTTGTAGGTTGAAATACTTTATTTTTAAGTAGTCCTCTAGGGCCTTAAAAATATAGAATCTGTGGGAGGAAACGGACTTCATAATGCTCAGTTTTTTGTTGCCTTGGGAAAGTAAAAAGAATTCAAAGTGTTCACCTACTTTATGTTAGTAAATATTGCTTTACTTACGACAGAAAGTGTCATTCCTCCATGGCTGTATGGTGACTCTCTGAGACTGGCAGGCCTCTGCATAGGATTGAAGACTGTCACATAGGGAGGCTGGATCCAGATTTAATTCACACAAATCGTATGCGCAGCTATAGAAATAAGCTACAGGATCTATCACATTGTGACAATCTTTAAATGGGCCGTTTGGATTAGTGATGATTCCACAATAGTTGTTACTACCAATAACAAGCTTTTCATCATCAGAACAGTTTGGGATTACTTCTATTGCAGGGGGACAGCTGTTAAATTTAAAAAAAAAAAATTATTTTGGATAGGGAAAAAATGTACAAATGCAACATATACACTTGCTATTTTAGAGAAGCCAATTAAATGTGTTTCATTGAGCTATATTATTGTTTTAAAAAACAAAACATTATTTCCACATACTACATGTTGCTCTCGGGTCAATGGTTGGGGATCACTGTGCTAGAACAATAGTATTGTGTTATTAAATGATAACTGAGGGGTAATTTACTATGACCTCAGACAGAAGTGCAAGAGGGGCTAAAGCATGTTCTGTCCAGGGTATGGCTGTACTCTGCACCCCGTGCCTGATAAAAAAATCTGGTGTAAAGTGCAGAGTGCAGCTTTGGAGGACACAAGGCAGTTTCCACCATAACTAAAAAGTCATTTTGTCCGTGACTTAAGGAAGACACTCTTGTTTGTGACTTAATGAAACAATGGAGTGTTGAGATAAACTCCAAATCCACATACAACAAAATTGAATATAACATATCTAAGCAGGCAAATCAATTCTGATAAACTGGCATATTTAAAAGTCAAAGGGGCTTGGATAATGATGTTCAAAAGACTTTTCTGACTGTATTTGGTTTGGGCAAATATTTTAGCTGTATCCTAATCCTGCCAAAGGAATGGGATTAAGCTGAATCCTGAACCCAACTTTTGATTCTGTGCAGCTTTATAATCTTTAGGCCGACTAACCTTGTGTAATTTTCCAACTGCCAGCTGTTACCAAGGTCAACTGGATCTTTCACCAATTGTCCACTTGGGTTCAAAAAGTCATCAGTTTGATTTCCATTGAAGTTTCCACATAGACCACACACTTGATCAGAGTAGGTGTCCAAAAGCTTCACTTCTGCTCTGTGATTTCCATCAAATAGCACTCTCAGACCAAAGCTTGTTGTAACCATTACATGATGTCCACTGTAGGAGATTTTAACTTCTGGCGGAAGTTCAACTGGAAGAATTACAGGCTGTCCATTCACCTTTAATGACAAGTAAACAATAACAAATAACATTATATGCTGATAATATCTACAGGTCAGAGTTCAAGATCACCTTATTGCAAAAAAAAAATTGCTCAGGGACTATATATGTAGTAACATGTCAGTAGTAAGATGTTCTTTACATTTACTTCCTCGTTTGAAGCTCACCTTAACTTCTCGGTTTTGCTCCAGGGTGATCCTATATCCATGCACATCAACATTTACATATTTCACATAAGAGACACGAGAGTTTCCTGCCCGATGCTCATTATTTGCTTCCACATTGAAGTCTAGCAGGTTTTGGTCAAATTTGCAAAGCTTAGATAGTGTATAGGTACAGTTCCCCATGAAATCAAAGACCCTGTTATCAAAGGTGTAATAATGGGGGTCTCCTGTCACCACACAGAAACCTACAGAAAAAAAAACAGATCTAGATCTTAATCAACAACTTTACCTTTCTTTAGTAAAGTTTGCCATTTTGACTTAGATTTCTCTCACTATTTTGCGAGATCTCAAATCAATTGATATTTAAAGGCAATTAAAATGAAATTTAAACTTACTTGCTATGTGGTTACAGAACCAGGTTAACCAGACTAATGTTATATGCAATGCTGAAAACCAAAATGTTCAATGAGTCAACTCAGTCTTATTCAGTTTTCATTTACCTGAAGATGGTGGTTTCATTGTAGTTGTAGAAGTGGTGGTAGTAGTAGAGGTGCTCGTAGTAGTAGTGGTAGTAGATTCTAAACATTTAGAGAGAAAAAAGATGATTCAATTAATGTTTACATTTACAATAGATTACATGTGATATAGGTTATATTTTCCAACTCTGGAAGTACTCTAATCCAGATGTATAACTGATTTATTATTGATATTTTATTGTAAAATTAAGAAGTAAGAGAGAATACGCCAGCAATGTATTTGCTGATGGGGAACTTTCACCATTAGCAACTTTTTCTGTAAAATCATCCGCCATAGTAGATGAAAAGGAGTAATTTACGTTGACCCCCAAACAGAGGTGCAAGCACACTAAGGGGGTAAAGCTCATCACATAGTGCTCATTCAAAGAGTCTGGGGTCTGGCTGCAGATGAAAAATCAGGCAGCCGCCCATTTCCTTAATGCCTGCACTAGTGTACAGGGCCCCATTGTGGCCTCGCTTGTGAGACTGAATGACATGCAAAGGTATTGTCAGGAGTGGTGAGCATTTATGTGCATTTCCTGCCAGGCCCTGACAAAAAACATCTGAATACATTCATCCTCCTTGGGTCCTTGGCACCAGTGAAAAATATACAAAAACTGACACAAAATAAGAGCTGGAGAGCCCCTGGTAGGCAGATTTAAAAAGCGGGTTCCCCTAGGCCCACTGATGTTTGTTTCCCCCATCCCTCCCTTTATTCATGCAAACTTTCATCATTGGGACTAAAGCATTGGGGATTGGCGCATGAGAAATTTAAAAAAATGATTGTATCTCCTACTTTTGCTGCTTGGGCAGCATGCCGCCCCCCTAAAATCCTGCCACCCTAGGCCTGGGCCTTGGTAGCCTCTCCACAAATCCGGGCCTGCTGGTAGGACATCCCTGGTTTATGTTATTCAGATTTCTCAAAACCTCAACAATTTATGTATTGATGATGCTCCCCTCTGTTTTTACAAATGTTCTTTTAAGTTAAGTTGACTGTAGATATGCTCCATTAACTATCTAGTACAAGATATTGCCTGGCATAAAAATTTGCAAGTCTTCAATTAAAGTTGTAGGCCAAAATGGAAAAGTGCACACTTTCACACAATCTCAGTAGTAAATGAAGTATCATGTATTTGTATGGTCAGCTTTAAAAAAAATCAGTTCCTAAACTGTGTAAATCATTTTATCACATTTACTGGCAACAACTGTATTTGTATGTATGTATGACAGGTAAGTAGCAGCCCAGCGAGTGTATGGAAATTAAATTCAGAGGCTATTTTCCTACAACAGTAAGCACTAAAGTGAAACACTTCTCTCTGTCAATCTCTGTCACTCCAAAGTGATTCTGATCTGAAAAGGTTTATTACACACTAGACATTAAGCCCTTTAAATTAACGGGCGCTAGAACATATGTCGTCACATACCTCCCAACATTTCAGAATGGGTAACATTAGTAGGCAGGGCCCCCTTTGTAACACTGGTGGCCAGGGGGTTAATGCTGGTGCCCAGGGGGTGTTAACATTGGTGGCCAGGGGGGGTTAACATTGGTGGGCAGGGGGGTTAACATTGGTGGCCAGGGGGGGTTAACATTGGTGGCCAGGGGGGATAACATTGGTGGCCGGGGGGGTTAACATTGGTGGCCAGGGGGGTTAACATTGGTGGCCAGGGGGGGTTAGCATTGGTGGCCAGGGGGGTTAACATTGGTGGCCAGGGGGGTTAACATTGGTGGCCAGGGGGTGTTAACATTGGTGGCCAGGGGGGTTAACATTGGTGGCCAGTGGGTGTTAACATTGGTGGCCAGGGGGGGTTAACATTGGTGGCCAGGGGGGGTTAACATTGGTGTACAGGGGGTGTTAACATTGGTGGCCAGGGGGCGTTGTCATTGGTGGCCAGGGGGGTTAACATTGGTGGCCAGGGGGTGTTAACATTGGTGGCCAGGGGGGTTAACATTGGTGGCCAGGGGGGTTAACATTGGTGTTCAGGGGGGTGTTAACATTGGTGGCCAGGGGGGCATAGGTGGCCAGGGGGCGTTGACATTGGTGGCCAGGGGGGTTAACATTGGTGGCCAGGGGGTGTTAACATTGGTGGCCAGTGGGGTTAACATTGGTGGCCAGGGGGGGTTAACATTGGTGGCCAGGGGGGGTTAACATTGGTGGCCAGGGGGGGTTAACATTGGTGGCCAGGGGGGTTAACATTGGTGGCCAGGGGGGGGTTAACATTGGTGGCCAGGGGGGGTCAACATTGGTGGCCAGGGGGGTTAACATTGGTGGCCAGGGGGTGTTAACATTGGTGGCCAGGGGGGGTAACATTGGTGGCCAGGGGGGTTAACATTGGTGGCCAGGGGGCATTGGTGGCCAGGGGGGTTAACATTGGTGGCCAGGGGGGTTAACATTGGTGGCCAGGGGGGTTAACATTGGTGGCCGCACTTCACCAGGCGAATTTACACTCTGGTCGGCGTCTATCTACTTCGCCAGCGTAAATTCGCCAGCGTAAATTCGCCAGAGACGGGCCGTGGGGCACAGACACGCTAGCGCAAATTCGCCAGAGACGCTAGCGCAAATTCGCCAGAGACGCTAGCGCAAATTCGCCAGAGACGCTAGCGCAAATTCGCCAGAGACGCTAGCGCAAATTCGCCAGAGACGCTAGCGCAAATTCGCCAGAGACGGGCCGTGGGGCACATGCGCAGTAGCACATTTCCAAGGACACAGGGACGGACTGGACGCAGAGACACTTGGATTTTATTATATAGGATACTCAGTGACGTAACTGGAGTGCACCAGCCCCCCTGCAAAAAAACCTTCAGAAGGGCCTGGTGCACTCCTTTCCCCATCCTCCTGCCCGCCAATGCCCCACCCATGCCCCACCCCAACTCCACCCACACCCACCCTGACTTTGCCCATGTCCCGCCCTGAATTGCGTCCTCTATAGCTTATTAGCCATAGCGGATCAGACCCCATAGTCCGGGCCCCCCTGTTCCCCGCCCCCCACCAGTGACTGTGGGGTCTGCTTCCTCTATAGTTACACCACTGCACATACTTGATTGGATTGTTAAAGGACACACATTTCATTATGCAAATAATCTTTAGTTATCTAGTGAATATATATGTGGTACAGGTCTTTACACCTCTTACCTGTTCTGGTAATATGCAGTGTTGAAAACCTAAACTCAAACTGTTCAGTGATGAGCCATCTCAATGTTATTCAGATTAATTTACCTGAAGATAATGGTATCACTGTACATGTAACAGGCTTAGTACTAGCAGTAGTGGTGGTGGTAGCTGGAGTGGTAGTAGGTTCTACTATGATGATTAAAGTAGATTTTTAAATGAATAATAGATTTCTTGTGGTATGGTTTATTTTTTCCAACTTTGGCAGAAATACTTGAATTCAAATGTATAACGGATGTATTGTTGATATTTAATTGTAGTAGTACTACCAATAAAATAAAGAGAGAGAGATAGAGAATACTCCAAAGACCAGCAATTCATCAGCTGATGGGTAGTGTATTATCTGCATGTTTAAGTGACAGTGTACCTTTAAAGCAGAGAGGCAGGCTGGGTTCACATTAGCCACTTTTTCTGTAAAAGATGGAATCACCCGCAGTATGACCTCCAAACAGAAGTACAAGAGCACAAAGGAGCGTAAAACTCGCCTCTAATGTTCATTCAAAGAGCACTTCTGTTTGTGGTCAAGCTGAACTTTGCACCTTATGCCTAATAAAAAATTTGACATGAGGTGCAGTAGGGTCGGACTGGGCCAGCGGGACACTGGGAAAAAACCCAGTGGGCCCCCCGGCCCAGATCCGCAACCTGGATTTCTTCCCGGGGTTTCTGTCTCAGGGCCCCACCTCCGGACCGTGAGGGCTACTGCCTCAGGGCCTCGCTTTCCGGCAACCTCACTGCCAGTAGCGTGCGCAAGTGCGCACTCGCGCATGCTCATCAGCACGCATGCGCATCAGTGCATGCAGTTTTTTGCCGCGACCAAACAGTACGTGCACTGATGCACATGCGCAAGTGCGCACACGCTTGGGGGGGAGAGAGGAGAGTTTCCGGACGGGAGGCACTGAGGCAGCAGCCTTCAGGGTCCGGAGGGAGGTCCAGAGGCAGAAGCCCCGATGGGCCCTGGGCCCCCAGTCCGACACTGAGGTGCAGACACAGCACCAGCAGGCACAAAGGAATCCATCCCAGTCCTTACTGCCCAACCTATAGTACAGACCCTTTTGTTAACTGCGCCTGCAGTAACTACCAAGCTTGTGAGTCTGACTGAGGTGTTAGTTAGGGGATAGATAGGGGTTGTGAGTGGAGACCATCTATGTGCCTCCCGTTCCTGCCTTTTATAAATACTGCTGAATAAAGACATCTACCTTGGTCCCTGGCACCAATGGGGAAGAGATACATAAATGATGATAAATCAACATGTCCCAGGTAGGACATATCTGTTTTATGTAATTCAATCCCCTGAAATGGGAGCCCAGTGCTTCATGCATTGATGATGCCCCCCTCTTTTTTCACAAATGTATTTCAAGCTAAAATAAGAATAACAACTGCCTTACCTAAGCAATATCCAGGAGAAATGAAAATATCATCCACAGCAACATCACTGCGGTAATCATTTCCTCTTACCCCTTCCAGGATAATCTGTGAATTTAAAAAAGGGGGTTACTTGTACATAGAATTATGCTTTTAACTGTATAATTGCCAGAAATTTTATTTGGATTTTGACATTCAAGCTATTAATCAGTACCACCAAATGTAGCTCTACACTACACTGTTGTTGCCAGCAACACAGATTTTAACCTGCTCTTTGATATTTGCTGAGCATTTGTTTATGTGGCAAACATTGTACAGATCAAGAGAGCTGACTGCAGCACCACAAAGGTTACATGACAATATTTTAGGATTTTCCCAGTATGGGCACTGTTTAGTCATCTACAGTGCCACTAATCAATGCACCACCATAGCGCCCTACAAACAATTCCAAGGATGACATAGTGAATGAGCGAACATGCAAAAAATGATAATACATCAAAATATAAAATTCAGCTACAAAAATCATATGAAACTGATTTGCACTATACCTCACCTGAACATTTCTTGCACCAGCAACTGGAATGTTTGCAGGTAACCATCTATTCTCTTGATGGCCAGTTAATTGCCACACCAATTCCTCTATCCCGTTCCTTACAACATATACATTTAATTCCATTGTTCGAGCTACTCCATACATGTGATACCAAAAACGTAGGCACTGGTGACCATCAGAATTGCAAATAGGACTGAGGAGGCGTGCTTTTTGTCCAGCACTGGGGGAACGGCCATCAATGTATATGTAGAAACCATCTATCGATTTAAAACAAAAAATTATATAGATAATGATTTAGATATAAATAAGCAATGATCATTCTGTTGTCAGTTGTTGCATGAATATGTGTGAAATTATGATCAGATAATTTAAAAGAATGTACTTGAATGTACTAATATTAAATGTCCTTTCATACCAAAGGCAGGACATTATTATATAAAATGCATTTGATCTATATTAAATAATGACTTTAACTATGCTATACCCATAGTAGATTTATTCTGCACGAAGTGTCATAACTGAAAGTTATGACAAGAATAAAAATTAAAACACAAAGTTCCATTTTTGGAAACAGACATACTTCCGGTTGTATGATCATATGAAGGTCCGCTGCCAGTGGTAGGTGTTGATCCTTTGTGACGAATCCAGTCAAAATCATGAAGAGGAGACTGAGTCCAAGAACAGAAATCAGCATCAAAATTACAATCCCAGGAACAGGGTGGAAGAGGAGTTGGCGTTGGTGTTGCTGCAATTGCATTGATAAAAGAATTAAACATTAGAAAGTCAGAAACGTTTAAGAAATTGCAACATCTATGGCATATTTCCATTAATCTTACTCCGTGCAGTATGTACATTTCAGAAAGTAACAGAAATGATTCCTGTAGTTTAACCATAATCAAAGCCAGTTATATAATACACCAAATGTGTGAATTGTTTTACAGTACAATGTAAAATAATGATGTTAGTACTAGGAGGATATGTAATATTTGGGCAGTCATAAAGTTCCTTCAGGTGAGTAAGAGAAAGACTTTTTAATATTGTAAAACATGGACTAAATATTAATAATAAAATATGTTGTATATAATTGTATAACAGATATTTCTGGCAAGTGGAAGATCTTAAAGGAAAACTATACCCCCAAAATTAATACTTAAGCAACAGATAGTTTATATCAAATTGAATGACATATTAAAGAATCTTACCAAACTGGAATATATATTTACATAAATATTGCCCTTTTACATCTCTTGCCTTGAGCCACCATTTCATGACTCTATCTGTGCTGCCTCAGAGATCACCTGACCAGAAATACTACAACACTAACTGTAACAGGAAGAAGTGAGGAAGCAAAAGGCAGAACTCTGTCTGTTAATTGGCTCATGTGACCTAACATGTGGTTTGTTTGTGTACACAGTGAATCTTACGATCCCAGGGGGTGGCCCTTATTTTTTAAAATGGCAATTTTCTATTTTATGATTACCCAATGGCACATACTACTAAAAAAGTATATTATTATGATAATGGTTCATTTACATGAAGCAGGGTTTTACACATGAGCTGTTTTACTCAGTATCTTTTAATAGAGACCTACATTGTTTGGGGGGTATAGTTTTCCTTTAAGCGAATGTAAAAAATTTAATAAAATTAAAAAATGATAAAAATAGCGGCTTTTTAATGTAGCATTTGTGTCCCTAAGACTGTATTTAGTTTCCAGTCTAATCATTGTCTAATGAAGCCAAATTTTATTCTTATTTCTGCAATTTTTTCCATTTATGACTTTTATTCTATTTCCCCGTTTGTGTACTAGATCACTTCTCAGACTTCCAAATCAGTAATATACAGTGTTCCAATTTTGGCTGGTCAATCTAAGGCTGGCTCCACCACGTGCTCCTGTCGTCTCACACAATTCTTGTCGCTAGTAACCAAAAAAGATAAAGGAAGCCTTCAAGCAGAACTTTGCTGCAATTACATGTATTAAGTTGTTCCACTACATGTTTCAAACACTTGAGAAAGGACATGTGGCCCGAAACATGTAGCGGCACAACGTAATAAATTTAATTGCAGCAAAGTTCTGCTTTAAGGCTTCCTTCATCTTTTTTTGTTAACTTCTCTGTATTTTGGATATATATTGGCAGAATGAGTATGATGGTGAATGATGGTGTAAATATTGACTAGCATATGTAAATATAATGGTACTCCCAGCTAGAAGCCTTATATTTACCAGCATCATAGCCACTTTTATGTTCAAAACAAACAGATTGCAGGTCAACACTAGTAAAATGTAACATGATGTTTTTAGTGAATCAGTTCACTAAAAAGGCCAGAATATTGGACTTACCGCAAATTGTGTCCTCTCTCCAGTCTCTGAGTTGCACCCCTGCACTTTCACAAGCACCAACATAAGCCTCCAGAGCATTGCAAAACTGTTCCAAACTACCTCCTGCAGCACACAGGTCATAGACACAGCTGTGAAAATACAGCTGGGGAAGTACAAAAAAGTGACAGGCCGCAAATGGTCCATTACTTGATATTATCAACTTGCACTGCTCCTCATAACGTTTCTCATCAACAGGATCACATGGCGCAGGATCAACCGTGTTGGGATCACAGCTACAATGAGACAGGAAGATATTAATTACCTGAATAGTTCTCTCTTTTATTAGTATATCTTTACATATATGGTAGGACCTCAGTGCAGGCAATATATTGATGTGCCACTATCATATCTTTGTATTACAAGATGAGTATATATTTTCTCTTCTTAGTAGCTTACATGAACACTTTACTGACTCAGCTTACAGTTATTATTAACTTGTATTATTATTTGGCTACTGTTGATATCAACCAATTTTCTGAGGAATATTTTAGGGAGCATAAAAGCTTTCTGTACTCACCTCCAGTTATCATCAGGGACCTGCCAGCTGTTTCCAAATTCATTTGGTGTCTGAGCCAATAAACCATCAGGCTTTAGGAAATCATCCAAGATATTGCCATTATAAGTGCCACAAAGACCACAGAGCTGTCCTTTGAAATTTTCATTCACTTTTACAACTAGTTCATGGTCACCATTAAATTTCACTTCAAGTCCAAAGTCAGTTTGCACAATTACATAACCATTTAGGGCTATTGAGATGCCTGGTATTGAGGTATAAGGTAAAGAAACATGTACTCCGTTGACCTGGAAATACACAACAAAATTATTAGAACATCCTAAAATTTGAGAGAATCAAAAATGTTATTAAAGGGATATTTTACCTTTGAGGTAACTTTTAATATGTTATAGAATGCTCAACTTTGCCATTGGTATTCATTATTTATATTTTTTGAGGTATTTGCTTTTCTCTTCTGACTCCAACTTTCAAATGCTCAACCTTCAAACAAATGCTCTGTATGGCTAAATATTTATTGTTATTGCTAATTTTTATGATTCATCTTTCTATTCAGCCCTTTCCTATTCCTATTCCAGTCTCTTATTCAAATCAATGCATGGTTGCTAGAGTAGTTTGGACCCTAGCAACCAGATTGTTGAAATTGCAAACTGGAGAGCTGCTGCATAAAAAGCTAAATAACTCAAAAACCACAAATAATAAAAAATGAAAACCAATTGCAAATTGTCTCAGAATATCACACTCTGCATTAGTTTTGTATCCCTACCTCGACAATTCCATTCTTTCCTAGAATGAAATGATGACTGCCGATTCTAACAGCAACAGAATTTAAAGCTGTCCAACTCATGATTCCTCTGTGTTCATTTCTTGCTGTGACTGAGAAGTATTGAGATGAATTTTTGCATGTTTCTACCACTGTGTAATTGCAAGATCCTTGGAAATCAAACAGTTTTCCGTCAAAGGTTATATAGTGTGGATCACCATAAATGTGGCAGATGTTGCTGTCTGCTGGGTAACATCCAAGAACTCCATTCTGAACTTTACATGCAAGATCTGGTCCACAAGAATCATTCTTACAATTAACCTGGTTGTTTCCGATGCATGTGCACTGGCCTACACATCCTGTTTTCCAAAACATTTCATTTTTCTGTAAAAAGAAGGATAAACATCAAATCTTATTCTAAGACCTTCAGCATATTTAGCAATATAAATTAAAAGATGTATAAATCTTTAGAATATACAGTATTTGAATAGAATTTTCAGATGTACATGTACATGCATACTATAGGATACATCGGGTTCTGTCTGTAAGCCTTATCTACAGTGTTCTATCCAAAAAATCCCAATTATGTGTTTACTGTTTGGTCCCCACTGCCTGCATTTTGTTATACACAGAAATATGCTCTATAATTATGTATGCATATATGTACATTATTAGAATGTAATAAAGGTATTCAACTTATTTAGTCTAGGACTATGTATTGGCTTATTAAAAAACTTGCCTTAAGCAGCTTGCATATTTGGCTCCTTTTGTAAAAAGCACTGCCAAACAAAATATTTCAATAGAGCAAATTGCATAGTACAAAAAACATGCCTCTTTGTACCCAACTACTTGTTGGATGAAAATAAAAAAATATTTTGAAGCTAGCTAGCATCTATTCCAAAATAAAAAGTTGCATATTAAAAGAGAATGAAGGATCATAAATCCAACAAGTGAAAAAATCTAACTATTATTTAGGTATATATATTGTATGAGTGCCACCTAACTGAAATCCGCACTATACACTCAATATCAGTTATACAATGAGTAATGTTTGCCCACCTCATAGTATGTGCCATCATCAGAACATCCACATTCACTGACAGGAACACACAAACTCCCACTAAGAACAAAGTCATCATTACAATCACAGGCCTCAATGCATGGTTTGTTGCAGTTGTTGGGTGCATTCTGGTATAGACATGTGCTAGGGCAAGCACTGGAGCATTCATTATAATGACTGTTAATGGGGCAGTCAAGAGCTACAAAAAAAACCAAAGTCAGCAAAGCACTTCACATGATTAAGTTCCACATGTTCATTAAGGAAGATCTTACTGTGTACATTGCTATAAGCACAGGCATGTGTAAACAAAGAATATTTAAATTAGCAGAGAGTCCTGTGCATTTGTTTTAACTCTGCAAAAGTCAGTGTGCTAGAAGCTAATTTTTTAAGCCATTATAAATACCATACCAGTTTGCATTATCCTAAATGTTGTACAGGTATAAAGGCAGAAACATTGTCTAGCTAACCAGTGAAATGCTTAACATGGTGTATTTACAGTTGGCATCATCTTCAAAGAAATTGCAGGACAAACAAAACAAGCCTCTGAATACTCACGACAAAAGGTTGAATTCCGCCACTGAATTTTGACTCCAACTCTCTGGCAGGCATCAGCATAGGAAGCTAAAGCAGTGCAAAGAACATCGTCACCAAGAACACAGAGGTCAAATACACAACTTTCAAAGAAGGGTCCTGCATTGATGACTGAATGACAAACTTGAAATGGACTCTCTTTGCTTTTTAGGAGTCCACAGAAAGCGTCACTTTTATACGATTCTTCCGTTTCTGGTGGGCATGGTGGAGGTGGAGGCACAGGTGTGCACGTTGGATCATCATCTTCTACCTTCCAGCTATTCCCAAACTGATTGGAATCCTGGGCTTGTTGTCCATTGGGCATAAGATACTCATCATTGTAGTCATTATTCAGATTTCCACACATGCCACATGTCTGATTAAAATAAATCGTTGGGACCTTCACCTCTACAGTATTATCTGTATCATAAGACACAGTGAGTTGGAAGTCTGTCTCTACAAGGATATATCTCCCACTTCTTGTCACTGTCAGTGTTCCATTACTCAAGCTGATGGGTAGAGTACTCCAGATTCCATTTAGCTGTGGCAAAAAAAATAAGTCTTAAAGATAACACATTTTGTACAGTAGAAAAAAATTATGATTTAAAAAAAGAGCAATACACATGTAACTTACCAAAACCCGATCTGGCTCGTGTTTAACAATTGTTATATGATAATCGTAGACTTCTACCATTACTTTCTGCACAAAACTGACTGTTGGATTGCCACGATGCTCATTCTTTGCTTCGATGTTAAAATGGGTTAGTGAAGTGGAATTTGAACAAAGCTTAGCCAGAGTGTAGGTGCATATCCCCATGAAATGGTGTGTCATTTTATCAAAAGTGTAATAGTGGGGATCACCATAGATTATGCATTCACCAAATGTAAACTCAGAACATTCAGGAACTCCATTTACTACGCCACAATAGTTCTTTGGTGGACAGCTGTCAGATCGACAGACAACATCACTTGCTGGTGCCGGACATTCACATTTTGTAGTACACATGTTATCGGTCCAGAATTCAGAGCCAACTGGATAATGTTTACCATCTACCCAACACCCACACTGGTTACTTGGAACACACTTATTGTTGTATAGAACATATCCTGGGTCACAGACACATCCCTCTGAACATGGGAGATTGCAGCTTGATGGTGCTCCTGGATTAAGGCATGTGGCTGGACATGATGTGCCACATTGCTCATAATGGCTGTTTGCAGGACAGGACAGGGCTATAACAAAAATAAACATATTACAATGTTTGGTCAACCTTTATTCAGACCCTTAACCTTAAAATATAAAAATTAAACCTATCAAGAGATTTTTATTATTATTATTATACTGTATTGAAAAACTGTCTTTACAGGCATTTAATTTATTTAAACTTAAATTACATGTATATACAGGTACAGTATCTATGTTAACATGTTTATATCGTGATAAAATCATGCCATTGCTGTTAATTACTAAAAGGCAAATCAGCAAAGTATTTCAGGTTTAACTAACTCACATCTTTTAGCCTAACAAGTGTTCTCTCACAACTCTCACAAGTACAATAAATCTAAAAAGTATTAAATATTATTGATGTTCCCTGCTCCCCCGGTAGTTCCGCCACTGCTTCCTTGCTATTAATGGTATTGTATGTGAGACGGCAATTACAATTATAGCTAAACGATAGGGACAATTTAGGAAGAGATAAGGAGGGTTATTGGTCAAACCAATTAAACAATGCATCCTCTCATGCAAGGTTAGTGAAACTTTATTGAGAATATTATCGCTAATAATTTTCAAATTGAAATAACAAAATGGCAGTGACCCTGCTAGCAATATAAAAGAATTATGCCAGTAAGAAGCAAGAACCTCATATTCTGGGATAATACTTTTTTAACAGAAAAAATTTTGATCTACAGCTTCAAGATCTGTAGGAAGTCAGCATGTTTCCTGATTGCATATGGAATGCAGGAGTCAACCCAAAGTGTCAAAGAGAGAAGATGAAGGAGATCACTCCCCTGTAGAGCTTACATTCTAAGGAGAAACTACAATGAAATGTAAAGCAATTAAAGAAAATAAGTCAAACTTACGGCAAAATGTAGAATTTCTCCAAGGTAGCACTATGGCACCTGCAGCTTGACATGCATCTGCATAAGCCTGAAGATGGCGGCAAAGAGTATTTGGATCCAGATGCAATGCACACATATCATAATAACAGTTAACAAAATAAGGCCTTGGATCTACAATAAGATGGCAGTGTTGGAATACACCATCAAAGGGTAGCATAGCACCACAGGACTGGTGGCTCTCTATTTCCCTTTGTTCTTCATCAGTACATTGTGGGTCAAATTTTGAGGCTAGGGAACAGCTTGAAAAAGAAGAAAAGTGATATTCCATTATCAAATTAGTAATACATCATCAAATGAAGTTCACAACCTGTGTTTGAGCAGTCTAACATGAAGCATTACCATTTTTTACAGTTTTCGTGAAACAGCTGGTCACAGCTTTTTCATTTGGTTAATTTGATGGACAAAAAAATTAAAAATATGAAATACCTTGCGTTATTCTGGACCTGCCAGCTGTTGCCATAGCTCTCAGAATTTGGCTCTTTAATACCATTAGGATTAAGGTTGTCATCTGATCTCTGTTCATTGAAATTTGCACATATACCACACACTTTGCTTTGATATGCAGTGGAAAGAGTTACTTCAACCCTGTGATCTCCATCATACTTCACCATCAGGCCAAAGTCTGTTGTGACAGCAACATACTGGCCGCTAAATCCGACCAATATACCAGGAGGCAAGTTCAGTGGGAGCCGTTGTTCCTCTCCATTCACCTGAGAACAAAATAAAATATAATAAATTGCAAAAAGAGAAATGACATCAAATACTGTTCTCTACAACAATACTCTACGTGGCCAATGCTTAGCATTGTGCCAAGACCACAAAAATAAAACATTCAAAACAAATGAATTGATAACATCTACTCCAATGCATTGTGGATTGTCTAGAGGGGAGTAACAACAAGAATGATAAAAGGGCTGGTTTCAATAATATCTGAAACTTTTTTCGTAGGATTAACATGTTTTCTCTGCTGTCAGTTTCTACTAAATAATCAGAGAATAGAAAATGTATTGATAAATATAACTATTTTCAAATACATCATTTGCAGACCTATATAAATTTATAAAAGTAATTCAATAGTATAATACTTTTTCAGTAAAAAAAAAAAAAACACCCCAATCACCCCTATAAATTCTCAGGATCCCCTAGATCATAGGGTATTCTGACATGCCATGGAGGCACTTGATATAGTTTAGCAAAGTGAGAATATAAATACAATGATATAAATACAAAATGATCCTTACAGCAATACTGACACTAGGGGATTTTGTTCCCAGTGCATCATGTTGAATTTGCCCACATTCCATCTGGTCTCTTTGATAAAGGAGGTGTAAATATTGGCTACTTTGTAATTCTGACTGGGTTTTTTCTGCACTACTGCATTTACTCATGGAGTTTTTTCACTTACCTTTACAACCTTTTTCTTCTCTAGGATAATCCTGTAGCCATGAACATC
Source organism: Xenopus laevis (assembly GCF_017654675.1). NCBI lineage: Eukaryota > Metazoa > Chordata > Amphibia > Anura > Pipidae > Xenopus > Xenopus laevis. Next base: position 91,937,517 of record NC_054380.1, on the reverse strand, counting down.
CACATTGACTTGGCTAACATAGGAAACTTGAGTGTTTCCCCCTCTGTACTCATGTGCAACTTCAACATTGAAATCTGTCAAACTGCTGTTGACTTCACAGAGCTTGGTGAGTGTGTAAGTGCAGTTCCCCATAAAAGTATGTGGATATCCATCAAATGTAACAAAATGGGGATCTCCATAGCCGATACAAGTCCCACCTGCATATTGAGAAATTGAACGGAATATCTGAGCATATGGATCTATGAAACTGGTTTTAGTTTACAATTTCAGTTGTGAAATACTGTATGCTATCCAGTAGTTTTCAAACAATCACATACCTGGTGGTTCTGCAGGTGTTGGTGGGATGGTAGTCCCTGGCACTGAAAGTACAATATATGGTGTCATACACAGAAGTGTGATTCAAGGAATTCATGATATTTGATATTGACTTATATGCATTTAGAGTCATATTTAATAGTTTTGAGGTCTCCATTGTAGCCCTTACCCTTATAATTTTTTATAAGATGTAACAGAATGCTTTTAAAGGCTTCTATGCATTAAGTGTGTTTGATCACAAAACACTATGGGGCAAATTTACTAAAGGTCGCAGTGGCGGCCGGTAGCGAAAATTCTCCAGAAATCCAGACATCGCAAAAGAGGTTTTGCACCCTTTTGTTAGGTGAATTTTCACTCAGGCCCACTGATCATTACTCTGCAAATTCACTAAAGTGTGAATTTTCCATTACCTTACCCCTTTCGCCAGAGTCTGCTTTGCCAGGTTATACTTGGCTAACTGATAAGAGGAAGCTACATCCTCTTCAGTCTTATGTCAGTGACATCATATCCTGTATGCCGAAAAGTCATAAAAAAATTAAAATGCTGGGATTATGTTTAAAAGTTGCAAAAAAACATTTGAAGGTCATGCCACATTTGTTTTAGGGTGGGCTCATGTCTAGGACAATAGAGGGACATTTTTAATAATACTAGAAGTAATAGGATTTCACCAGAGGCGGGCCTGTCCGGCTGGGCGCAAGACCTAAGTGCAAGTGTGTGAACGAAGTTTCACTAGCAGAAATGAATGGTAGCAAAAGTTCGCTCTGAAATGCTTGCACTGGTGAAGTTTTGCTGGCAAAACTTCGCCAGCATTCGTCAGCAGAGATGTAACTTTGCATTTTGAATTTGAATTAGCCTATGTGCTGCAGATTAACATATGACGAAGTGTGCCGAGCCTTCCAAGGCAAAAATTGGCCCTTCATTTCCCCCTATATGTCTGGTGTGTAACAGAGATAACTAAAATGACCACTTCTTACTAATAAAAAGTTGGTCTTTAATCAATTAGGAGCTGACCTGTAATCCATAAAAACCACAAGAAAAAAATATATTAACAGTAGCAAATTTCTTATTTGTCATAATGCAGTGCCACAGAGAATTTACCTTTGAGCAAGAGTTCGGAAGAGATGAAGAATGAACATTTTAATTCCAAGTATGCGTACTTACCACAAGGTCCATTTTTAACGCCGATATTGTCAATAGCTATATCACCATATTCTGTTAGCCCGCGGACAGCTACAAATAGGACCTAGTAATAAAAAAGTAGGAAAGAGAAAATATATATATATATATATTATCCCAAACTGGTGCACTTGAGACCAGGTCAATATTAATGAATAGTTGATTCAAAAAACTGCTATCCAAGGAGTTTGTAAGTGAAAAAAATAAAGATATTTTATTTTCAACGTTTCGGCACCTACACTCGTGCCGTCTTCAGGAAGGTCCTTCCACGAGTGTAGTTGCAGAAACATTGAAAATAAAATATCTTTATTTTTTCACTTACAAAGTCCTTGGAGTGTGGTTTCTTGAACCAACTATATATATTTCTATATACGTATATATATATATATATATATATATATATATATATATATATATATATATATATATATATATACTATATATGTTATTCAAAAAGATTAGCAATACTGGGATTTCATAAAAAGAAAAAACATTTTTATTAATGTGCACATGTACAGCCAATAGGACGTTTCAGTCTATTTTGGGACCTTTCTTTAGGGCTGCAGCAAATGTTTGCCTTTGTGTTCCTCTAAGCTGCACAGTCTAGCAGTGACTGCTGATGCACATGGCGTCAATAAAGGAGTTTAGTGTGCAATTCATAAGATGCCATTTCATTTGTAACCCATAACCAACCAACATGATGTTTGCCATTAAAATGTTTTATGCTGATTTTATTGTTGTCTTTATATTTAAGTTCCTTCCCTTTTCCTTATTATTATATTTCTGTTTTGCATTTCATTTGACTCTTAAAAAAATCTTTAAAACCAGGATATTTTCCACAATTGGTTATAGTTTGCGTAGAAGCCTATTAGATGGCACTAGATGGCAGTATAGGCTAAATTTGTTCACCAAGTTTTATACCAGGGGATTCCACAGGGAATGTGGTAAAAAAGTCAAACTGTTATTAAGAGCATTTTTAAAATAATTGGATCGGTGCACAATATACAACAGACTATAATAGAATTTTTTTTTTTTATAGAAAATGAGATATTAAAACATAATCTTTCTATGTAGCTTGAATTTTTTTAAGAGAATGAAACAGTGGTTGACAAATGAGAAAGAAGAAGAATGGAAGGCAAAACCAGATGTATACTAGAAAGATGAACACTGGCGGGATAATAAATGGGAAGTGTGAAGTAGAAGATAGGAAACATGCTAATAGCAATGGATATAGGGACAAAGGCAAGTAGGCAATGGATTATTAAATTGCATAACAGAGAAGAAAAAAAATGATAAGGTGTAAACTGTGGAGAAGCAGAGAAAAGAAAATAACACCATGTATTCCATTCAACAATTGCATCACAGCTTTATTATAATCAAGGTCAAAGCAGAAATTAGATTGCAGATATGTATTGCTCAAAGCAACTTATCTCAATGGTTTTACGCAACATGATCCCTTATGCAACAAATACTTCTTATTACTCATTTATAAACTTTGTACATATTTTATCTGCTTTTCTTTTCTACAGGCTTTCCCTTGCCCCTTTCCCCAATGTTTATCACACCATTAATCTTCAGACTTTGCACTTGTATTTAATATAATAAAACATGTTCTTACCTGAATAGATGTTGGTTGTTTTGATTGGTAAGTGAAATAGCCATTTAACCATTTAGAACTCTGGTGCCCAGTTTGTCTCCAAAAGACTGTTTGACTTTTTTCATCAAGGATTAGGACTTGGAGTTCATTCTGTGTTTCAGAGCCAGACATGTAGTACCAGAATTCCACACATACATCATTGCTGATGTCAAGTTTTGGGCTATCAAGTCGAACTGCGTCATTAGGGATCAGGTTGGTGTCTTCTTGATAGAGATAATAACCATCTGTAGGAAAGAGCAGACACTATGTAAATGTATAGTGGGACCTCTGCAACCAGTTAAACCAGGAATGGTAACCTGCAGCTCCCTAAATGTTGCTGGCCTGAAGCTATCAGCTTGTATGGCCTAGCTGACATATAAACCAGTTGTTAACCTGCTTGTATTTCAGAAAATGTTTACAATAAAGAAAAATAGAACTGGGGAGTAAGAAGAAAAAAAAGTCATGATTCTTACTTCCATCTGGGTAATCTCCATCAGGGCCAGTGCCAGGACTTGGTGTGGAAGATTTTGCCCTTATCCAGTCTCCATGGTCTTGGCCTCCATAATGCTGTTTCCAGTCACACAGTGGCCTTATGTTGTCATTAAAATCACAATATGTGATATAGCCTGGAAAATAGACACACTAAATTAGTACAAAACAGCCACTGACTTACTTTAGATAAGGTCAATTAAATATTAAGTTGCCCTAATATAAATAATGGTAGCAAATCTACCAATAACATAGTAACATAGTAAGTTAGGTTGGAAAAAGACACAGGTCCATCAAGTTCAACCCCTTGACTTGATGACTTTTTTTTTAACCTGCCTAACTGCCAGTTGATCCAGAGGAAGGCAAAAAAAAACCCATGTGAAGCCTCAGAGGGGAAAAAATTCCTTTCTGATTTCAAAATGGCAATAAAACTAGTCCCTGGATCAACTTGTATTATGAGCTATCTTCCATAACCCTGTATTCCCTCACTTGCTAAAAAGCCACCCAACCACTTCTTCTATCTAATGTAATAGTAACAGGAGGGAATATGATAGCATGTTACTATGACTTTTATTATTCATTTGGTTACCTTGAAAACAGACTCATGCCTGCAAATCTTTATTTGGTAAACTATTACGCATGTTATGGTAATTCTGTTGAGAAATTATGTGATATTTTCTTTCTAGCCCGGGGACAAAGTCTCTTTTTTATTGGAACTTTGCTCAGATTTATCTTTCTATTTACACAGTAGGGTTGTCCCTTTAAATACCTTTCATTATGAACCCATAATTTAACTGGGTAAACCATCCCAAGCATGTTATCACATGAGGTCAGCTGAGAATGCATAGGGTAGGTGATGCCTTGTGTATGTCCAATGTATATGCACATAGGGGAATGGTTGTCATAATGGATCTATTTGTTCTCATTATGTGATTGGCAGCCTACAGAAGGGCAGTCCAACTCTGGTGAAATGCACCATTCATTTAGCTGGCAAGTTGCACTGGGGATAAATATTAAAACTGAAATACATGTAGGTTTACGTGTTAATGAACAGAAAAATAAATCTGTAGAATTACCATTGAAAAGACTTCCTCTATTTTCTAAGTTGTTTCCTTCCGTCCTGTAAAAAATGCAAGTTTAGGGGTTACATATTTATTGTTTCACTAATATCTGAAAGCGTAGAGTAAATATTTATGTTCATCTTACATAAAACGATAAAGTACCAATGTTTAATATTTTTAATACTTTCATTTAAAGGCAAACATTGGCTGCCAGTTTTCTTTACCCAGGCTCATTTATGATTGCTCCACTTATAATATCTGATCTAGGCTCATTCAGGTATTAAAAGGACCAGGTGCAGTACTTTGAACTGGATATCCCTTCGATCGTTGTATTAAAATCCTTCGATCGTTCGATCGCAGGATTTGCGCTAAATCGTTCGACTTCGATATTCGAAGTCGAACGATTTTAGTTCCTAGTCGAATATCGAGGGTTAATTAACCCTCGATATTCGACCCTTCATACATCTGCCCCTGAGTGTACAATCAGTATGGCCACTGATCTGCCCATTTGGGTGTTGCGTGACAGATCTTCTCATAAGTACTCATTTTATAGTCTAAAACCTTCACAAAGAGAGCAATAAATATACCATGTTTACAGAGAACGTGCACAATCAGTTTCAGAATGTTGTAAACGATTTATTCTGGTTCTCAATGCTTATCCTTAGGTATTACATTATAGACATATACCCAATGCAAAGGGTTTGTGTGGAAATGTTTTCTGCCTAGAGCTTTCATGTTAAAATTCTCACTTTAGTTATTTCAAATGAAATTGTTGAGATGGAACATTGTAGGACTTGCCATTTACTCTCTCCCCTATAATCTTCAGTTTGCGTGGATTTACACAAGCAAATTAGTGGGTCAGATTTCACTGATTGTATGTATTTGGTCTTATTATATATATAATATAATAATATATATTAGACAAATCTAAGCCCTAAAGACTTTGTCATCTTTAGAGGGGCCAGCCCTACAGTTTAGAAATGTCTGAAACATATCAACACATCATGGGCGGGATGTGAAGGAAGAACACATCTTTTACAGCAAGTGGAATTTCTATTTTTCTATACACATTTGCAGGAAGAATAGGGTCTCTGAGTCATTTCCTTCAAGATGGCATGTCTGAAGAAATAAGTCAAATCAACTGGACTTCTTGTGTTTTTCTTGAAGACATTTCACCAGTCATCCAACTGGCTTTCTCACTGAGAAAGCCAGTTGGATGACAGGTGAATTGTCTTCAAGAAAAACAAAACAAATCCAGTTGATTTGACTTATTTCTACAGACATACCATGACCTGGATGAATGAGACTCTTCACAAACATATTTCAAGATAGCATATTTATAATTTTATTTGCAGAAAGTGCACTTTCTGCAAACAAAAATGTAAGGGTTCAACCTACTGTTGCAGCCTTGTGTGTGCCAGTGAATTTTCTAAGTATAATTTATATTTTATGTCATAGTGGTTGTTACTTTTGAAACAATGTAGCAGAAGCCAGCTAATGACACAGACCTGTAAAGAAGTATGCTAGGAATTGTGGGCACTGGAATCTCGGCTACAGGAGAACTGGTACCTGCTACTTTGTTTCAATAGAACCAGCAGTATTTGCAGGCAGTATTAAGACAACAGTCCGTAATGCATTTTAATTACAAAGAATTTTAAGATAAATGAAAAAATTTGGCATTAAAATAAGTATTATATGGCAGGAAATCTGCAAAAACTGCAAAGCGTATGCTCAGGGATAAGAAATGTATTTTATTCCTCTAACTGGAGAATTAGTCTAATGTTGCATTCATCCATTTAAAAATGGTTGAGGTCTCATAATAGCTCTCATAGGTCTCATAACTCTCCATGGTTTTCTTTCTGTTATTCCAACAGTTTCTGAATATTATCAAAGTGTCTTTGGGGGAATGTAATATGTTTCACTAGTGCAAAACACCTGCACAAAGATGCTTGCAAACGTTAGAGACCATGTTTGTGTCCTTTATGAATACTTAAAGGGATGCTGTCATGGGAAAACATGTTTTTTTCAAAATGAATCAGTTAATAGTGCTGCTCCAGCAGAATTCTGCACTGAAATCCAATTCTCAAAAGAGAAAACAGATTTTGTTATATTCAATTTTGAAATCTGACATGGGGCTAGACATATTGTCTATTCCCCAGCTGCCCCAGTCATGTGAAAAAAGCATTAATCATTGTCAATAAAAGACAGTTGATTTGTACACTGTTCGTTAGTTTTTGTGCATCTTTATCAACAGCTAGATCTCTTTTTTTTTATGTAATATTGTAGTAGAAAAATCAATTTGTTAATTGAAATGTTGATTTAAGGTAAAGTGAATATGTGTTATGGGTATGCACCTTTAGTTTAATATAACACCCATTACAGGAGCATTCACATTCTAAAAACAAAAATCATAAAGATGAGAATATACTCAAGAAGTAACATTAAGCTTTCTTCTATTCTGAATAGCATAATTTTCTTATGTATTTATATATGTATTTGTAGTTAAAATGGAAAAAAAAAAAATGAAAACAGAATTTAAAAAAATGAAAAAAGCAAAATAGCATAAAATTTGTAATGGTACTCACCATGCTGTCAAAACAAGTAGGCAACATATAGCTAGGAACTTTTTGTGACTCCCCATCTTTGGAGTATAGATAGCTTAGCTGTTACAAAACCTACATGCTGCTTTTCCTTGCAGCTAAGCAATAGAATAGAACGAGGATATGTCGTGCCCACAGTTTTAAATCTTGTAGCTGGGAGGAGATAGCCATAAATGTATGAACAAATGTAGTAACAAATCATTATCTAAGCAAATTGCAAAAATGCTTATCTCTGTTTGAGATACTTTGGTTTTCATGGTAACAGTGAATCACCAGTAGAGTGTGCATTTTTGCATCGTATAACTTCAGTTACTTCATTTTCATGTCCTGATTTTAAACAATAAAATACAACATTAAGAATTTGCTGATACCCTGATCCCCACAATTATTTGTTTATTTGTTTAATTATGTACTTGTTATTATAGAAGCATTAATGACATTAACATAACATTTAAAGAGAAAAATGATAATGTTGGAATTCCTTTAGCTCTTATTGGCTTAGTGCAACACATTGTTGGATCTCAGGGCAGATTCACTAACGAGTGAATTTTCACCAGCATCAGCTTCGCACCCATCACACCACTTTGCCAGGCGCAAATACGCTGTGAATTCGCTAATTCACTAAAATGCAAACTTTCGTCCCGGGCGTTGAACGCTGCCGACTTTTCGCTAGAGTTACTTCGGCTGTGCTAGCATTTCATAGCAAATATACAGGTACGCTAGTGTTCATTTGTGCCTAGCGAAACTTCGCTAGTGATCTTGCACTTAGGTCAATTTACATGGGGAGGGAAATTTAAAGTTGTATGGACTTCTTTTTTATAAATGTTGCTGCAAATGGCTTAAGTTACTGGTTTATATTACACATGTCCAGGGAACCTTAATAAAGGCAAAAGAGTTGATATAATGCCCTACACATGAGCCCACCATAAAATAAATGTTCCATATGTTAGGAAATGTCTGGAAAAAAACAGTTCCCCAAAATTAGTTTGTTACGACTTTTGCAGGCAATCACGCTGAAAAAAGGAAAAGACGCCATCGTTTTTTAAGTTTGATGCATTTTCGGCTCACAGGATATGATGTAAGTGACAGAAGATTGAGGAAGATCTAGCTGCTTTATAGCAGTTTGCCTGGTCTGAGGTGGCGAAGGCAACTTTGGCGAAAGAGGTAACATTCAGTAAAATCCGCATTTCATTGAATTTGCGGAGTATGTCACCCCTGCGGGTGGCAACGCTGGCAAAAAGTTGCTAGCGTTAGCCACTTTGCTCTTTAGTAAATCTGGCCTTCAATTTGTTAGGGACTACAGAAATTACACCTAAGGCTGTATACAATGACAGTTTGTCTCACAAGATAAAAGAGAGTAAGAGGGCTGTGTGAGTTGCATGCCTTAGTGAAGAATATTGCATGCAAATGGGGAACTGCCTGTGTGTGTCAACATGTGAGTGAGTGAAAAATGTATTATTATATGAACAACACTTCCATTAATGTCTCATTTTAGTGGTTTTAGAGATTTTTCAAACTTACTTTCTCTAAACCACCAATGCCATGGAATTTAGTAAAATATCAGAATATCAAAATATGAATACCTCTAAAACATTGTTCCCCAACCAGTGGCTCGCGAGCAGCATGTTTTTCAACAACCCATTGGATGTTGCTCTCAGTGGCCTCAAAGCAGGTGCTTCTCTTCCCCACTCACAACTTGCTCCCTATCGCTGTGCTGCTCTCCTTGCCCTAGCATTTATGTATATATGTAGTTCTTTACTATATTTTGGGACACCCCCACTTTATTCTATCAGGTATATGTCAGCCTCTTGTTAAAAAGCTTAAATCACTTAAATCTTGTTGTATCTCTAGCTACCATCATGCCTCCCAACTACTACTAGCCTTTAAACACCTGGAATATATTGTCTACCATTAGATTATTAACTTTATTTACACTCATTACAGGCTTGGCCTGTACACTCTACTTAGTTGTATGTTAAACATAATCTCCAGATTGCCAAAACCAAAGGACACTTATCTTTTGCAGTTGATTCAACTGGTATCTGAAATTTGACTTAATCTTGATTCTCTTAGCTTTACCTTACTTTCCTCTTACCTTTCTAACTGATCATTCACTGTTTCTTGTTAAAAAATTCTCTTCTCCGTGTCCGTGTGAGGGTGCCTCATGGTTTTTTATATATAGAGTTTGATTGTTCTCCCTGTTACTATTTCTCACCCATTACTTTGGCTTTAAATATTATTTTGATTGCAGATGATACAAAGATATATTTAGACATCACTTCACTAACCCCTGTAATTGAAACTTATGTGCTCTCTAACTCTTTCTGGAGGACTTAACACCATCTAAAACCAAGCCTCCCCTAAACAAAGCAAGCTGATTTAGAGCTTTCTCTCTAGATTATTGTCACTCGCTAACCAGACACCCAAGACATGCCCTAAGTAGAAAGGAAACTCACATTATTATGCTTACAAAAGAGAGTTAGGAAATAATTAAATGGCTAACTGTTATCAAAAGGTTGCAAAGATTCCATGCCATGTTCCATGTAACAATGAGATGATAAATAATGTTTTATAGATACCATTTCTTAAAGCTCTACTTATACTTATCTACCTAACAATGACATGACTTGGAGGAAATAATGTCAGTAAAAGAAAATAGGTAATTTTATTATTAACATGTATTTATATGCTGTAGCGCCAACATACAACTAAATCACATGAATTATATACATAGAACATAGAAGGTTATGAAACCTTGCTTTCCTAATTTGTTCAACTAAGGTAGCAAATGTATTCCATAAACCCCTTATTGTGGATTTATATTGGCAAGAAAATCTGGAATGTGCAAGAGCCAGATAAATAAACCAACATAATACAAAATGTTAAACATTATAGTCTAAGATTGCCATGGTAACTAAACTGAAGATCAATGACTTAAGAGCCATAGCTAAGACTATAGGAACTTTGTCTTCCCCAGAGACCAGTCAGGAGCCATGTTATAGTCCCTATATCTTCCTATTATGCACCAGGTGCAACCATATCCTGAATTTTCCCATTATTAGGTGGAACATGTATAAAAAATAGGAATAACAATTGACCAGGTAACAGAACAGTAGAACATATTAGGAACAATAAGGGAAAGCATTGCCCAAGCACTTAAGGAAAAGGGTGCTATTGATTTCTTTTGGTTAGTTTAGGGACCACCAACTTCATAAAGGGAACAAGTTAATTCATATGCCTGTATAAGTCAATAAAGGAAAACCATAAAAGGAATTTACAGAAGCTTTGAGATATATCAGTCTGAGCTTTACACAGAAATGTCTCTGAAACATATCTCTTCCAGCACCTAATTACTCTCCCTCAGTCTATCACTCTAAGAACTGACATGCTTTGCATGCACGGGACATGAGTAATCCTGGCTTAAAGAATGGTTGCTTACTGTCATATTTTTATATAATTATATCAGATTTCTTATAATATGTTTTGGACTGATTCACGGAGCAAATCATACATTGCAGATACAGTATCTGGCCTTGACCCAGCATTAAGTAATGTAATGAACTGATGGATAGCTATTAATCGGTTATGCTCTGCCAGGAATCATGTTCATTTGTTCTTCAAATCAGTTGTCCAGCAGATTTACTTCTGTTCAATCAGTGAGATATTCAGGGCCGGATTTAGATAGCGGGCACCCATAGGCCCGCAAACATTTGTTGCCCCATCCCCGCCCTTTAATTCTCACAAATTTTGATCATTGGGACCTGAGCAATAGGGATTGGCATGCCGGAAATGTAAAAAAACTATCGTATCTCCTGCTCATGCCCAGTGTTTCTGAACCAATGTGGGTGTGGTTGGACAGCATGCCAACCCCTAAAATCCTGTCTTTCCACAAATCCGGGCCTGGAGATATTCCTTAATATTGAGGTACAGTGGCTTTGTTTCACCACTCATCCAAGTGGCTGGGCTCTTACCCCAGTGGCTTCAGAACAATTCACAGTTCCAAACGTATATATTGAAAGAATAACACCTGCCTCAATGAAAATCATGGTACCATTGTAACTGGATCCAGTGTCGGACTGGGACACCAGGGGCCCACCCAAAAACCTTTGACCAGGGGCCCACCAATTAATCTTAGACCAGGGGCCCACTCTTAGTACTATTTTTCTTCCTCTCCTCAACCTCTATTCTCCTAGTCTCTTTTCTTTACATACTATACTATATTTTTCCAACTATTTAGCCTCTTAAAAATAGGGAATGGTCATGAAATAGGCCAAATGTTTAGCAGCATGAGGGCCCACTGACACCTGGGCCCCCGGGAGTTTTCCTGGTATCCTGGTGGGCCAGTTCGACACTGACTGGATCACACTCTCACACATATGTGAGTTTCAGCCAACACCTTCAGTTCAACAGAACCATTGTTATTGGTTGTCTATGACTTTACTACCCTTAAATGCCAGGGAATTCCCTACCACTTTAGTTGAACTGAAGATGTCACTCGGATAAGTGGTGAAACAAGTAAAACTTGAAAGTTGCCCTTGACTTTATTCTACTAGATAATGTATAACTTTTTTGTATTGTCGCACAAAAGCCAGCATCAAAAACGCCCCAAAAACCACAAACCAAAGAAAGATCTTCCAGCTCTGAAAGAGACATATGCCATTGACTTCTACATGATTTAGACAGGTTTTTATCTGAAGTATTTTCAGATTCTGAATTATCCCAATCAGCCCCCTAAAGTTCATTGTAAGCAAGTAATTATTTTTTTTAAATGATTTCCCTGTTTTCTGCAATAATAAAACAGTAACTTGTTCTTGATCCTAACTAAGATGCATGAATTAGAGTTCTCAAGCATAACAATTGATCCCATACCTGTATTGCATTGTGAATATTAACTGCACATACCTCACCTTTATGAGCTGCATAAAGGTGGAGCATTTTTTTGGTGGGACATGTATTGAAAGTTAACTGCAAAAGTTCCTTTTCACAAACAATAATAAAATTATAATAATAAATAATAATATAATAATAATGATAAAAGAGCAATCCAAAAAGAGAGCATACATGTTAACAAATTACAAGATACATCAGTGGAATCAGTACAGGCATAGCTCATGCATATACAGCTATGGGAACCTTTATACAGAAATCTGTTATCCAGAAAGCTCAGAATTACTGAAAGGTTGTCTCCCATAGACTCCATTTTATCCAAATAATCCAAGTTTTAAAAAATGATTTAGATTTTTTCTGTAATAATAGAACAGTACCTTGTACTTGATCCAAACTAAGATATAATTAATACTTATTGGATGCAAAACCAGCCTGATTTATTTAATGTTTAAATAATTTTCTAGTAGATTTAGGGGCAGCTTTACATAGGGTTGAATATCGAGGGTTAATTAACCCTCGATATTCGACTGCCGAATTTAAATCCTTCGACTTCATAGTCGAAGGATTTAACACAAATAGTTCGATCGAATGAAAAATCATTCGATCGAACGATTAAATCCTTCGAAGTAGGGTGTGGAATTTTTTTTTAAAGAGACAGTACTTTGATTATCGAATGGTCGAATAGTCGAACGATTTTTAGTTCGAATCATTCGATTCAAAGTAGTAGTCAAAGGTCGAAGTAGGCAATTCGATGGTCGAAGCAGCCAAAAAAAACATTTGAAATTCAAACTTTTTTTTATTCTATTCCTTCACTCGAGCTAAGTAAATGGGCCCCTTAATGTATGTAGATCCAAATTACAGAAAGATCCATTATCCGGAAAGCCCCAGGTCCCGAGCGTTCTTGATAACAGGTCCCATACCTGTACTCAGAAAAAAGGGTGCAGCTACTTGCCTAGTGACAACAGATTCCTGCTACTGTCAGTTTAGGTCATTGTTATTTACTGTTTTCTACCTTTGTAGTCAATATTTTGCAAGGTACCAACAACAGTGTAATATATAGCAATATTTAGATTGTAAGCTCTTTGGGACCTTTCCCCACGTATCTCTGAGCACAAAGCACTTACTCTGTATATTTTTATATACTAAACTTAATACACCAGCCTAAGGGTTTAGCAAGGTTCAGTAGGTAGACTCTCTCAGTAGCTCTCCACCTTTGTTTTTGTTAGGGGTGTCATCAACACTCACATGCTCAGTTACTTTGCACAGCTATTGAGAAGCTAATCTTAGGGGTCATCACAAATCATCAAGCAGAAAATCAGGTTGGTACAGGGCTGATTATTAAATTCTAATGCTAACTGCATTGATTTCTGAGCTGCCACGTAATGAGAATCTTAATTAATTATTAACTTTCTAAACTCAGTAAGTGACAGCAGCACAGAGCATGTGCAGTGAATCAGCAGAAAAGAAGATGGGGAGCTACTGGGGCATCTTTGGAGACACAGATCTTCCCTGCTAAATGCCAGTCGTTGACTTGGGCTGGTAGAGAAGCCCAAAACATAATGTGTAACATTGCTAGAGTGTGGGTTTAGGTTAGTAAAACAAAACTAGAGTGTTTTTAAGATGAATTAGCACACTATAATGGCACTCTGGCAAGTGTAATAAGTTACTGTAGGTTGAACAAAATCTTCTGATATTATTCCACATAACAGATTAGTAAATAATAGAGGAGCATACGCAATAAGTGACTGAGACACAAAAGCTGCTCAATTAAATAGTAAAAAGTGACCCTGCATTTTTACAATATTCAGAATGGAATGGGTACTATGGCAAATGGGTGGTTTAGAGAAGACCCAAGTAACTCTAACATCCTAAAAACATAAATGGGGGAATGTAATATTTTTTGTCAGCACAGAAAAAATTGTCAAAGACCACTGTGAATGTTAGAGACATTGGGGCAAATTCACTAAGGCGCGAAGCGCCGAATGCTAACGTTAATTCGCTAGCGTTTGGCATTTTCGCTACTGCGCAAATTCACTAACGAACGCTGGCGTAGCTTCGCTAGTGTTACTTCGCAACCTTACGCCAGGCGAAGTTTCGCTAGCGACGAAACTACGCAAATTCACTAATTTGCGCAGTGTACTGAACGCTACCTTTTACGCTAGACTTCCTTCGCCACCTCAGACCTGGCGAAGCGCAATAGAGTAGATAGGGATTGTTTAAAAAAAAGTCAATTTTTTTTCTAAGTCCCAAAAAAACGCTGGCGTGTTTTCTACATGATGGCTGATAGGCAGAAAAAGATCGAAAATTTTTTGGGGCTCCCCTTCCTGCCCCCTACATTTCCTGACTCATGGCAACTTACCTAGACAGTGGGCACATGTGTAGGGCAAAATAAAATTTTTATTTGCAGATTTGAAGGTTTTCTAGGCATTTGTAGTGCAGATATGTGTTCCTCCATTGAAATTTGAATTTCGCGCCGTATGCAAATTAGCCTTCGCTAGCGTAACTTCGCTTTATATAGCGAAACAACGCTAGCGCAACTTCGCAACCTTACGCTACCCCTGTGCGCAACTTCGGATTTTAGTGAATTTGCGGAGCCCTGGCGAAACTACGCCTGGCGAAGTGCGGCAAAGTGCGGCGAAGTTGCGCCTGGCGCAACTTCGCATCTTAGTGAATTTGCCCCCATGTGTTTGCGTCCTTTTTGACCGATTACAGACCTCAGCGACTTCCTTGCAATGTTTGTGTCCAAATGGCTTTTGCGCACATTTACAGTGTATGTAATAAAATGTCACAATCGCAAAGTGTATTTTGCAACAAAATATTTATCAAAACTCCAGAGCAGGTGTTAATGTTAACCTTTGCTTAGCGATGTAATATTCACTAGCGATTGATTTTACATTGCGAGCAGCGTTAAACATTCACAAAAACACCATTTTAAATATTGCTTGAGATTTTTAATTACATTCCCACTAAAGCCTGTATTGAAAACATTTTGAAATCACTGATATATCCCCTCTAAACTGCCAATATACAGTCCAGTGTAGCCTAGTCCATGCATCTGCTGGGAGAATATGGTTCTATAGGTATAGAATCCGTTATCCGGTCACCTGTTATCCAGAAAGGTTCAACATTTTGGAAAGACTCCATTTTATTTAATTTGAATGTTTAAAAATGAATTCCTTTTTCTCTGTAATAATAAAATATTACCTTGTACTTGATCCCAACTAAGATATAATTAATCCTTACTGCAGGCAAAAAATCCTACTGGGCTTTAATAATGTTTAAATGATTTTTAGTTGACTTAAGGTATGAAGATCCAAATGACGGAAAGATCACTTATCCAGAGAATCCGAGGTTTTGACCATTCTGGATAACAGGTCCCATACCTGTACTAAACAACATTTGACCAGGAGTTCAGACTGTTTAAACTCTTGACGCAGGTAAAGTTGCTCACCTGTGTGATTTATATAATAATGAGAACCACGCCAATGCAAGGCAAAGGAATCTGTCAGACATAAAATGTGTTATCTATATTGTATTGAAAGAGTCATTTAAGATGTCATAAAAAGTTATTGTTGAAAAATGCTGATATCGTCAGACACAGTTTGCTTCTTCAATCTATATAAAGTGCTGTTCAGTAGTTTTACTTGTTTAATTCAAAAAGTTCAGTTTTTACTACTTTAAAGGGTTGGATCTGGATGGTATGGTCATGTACTCTCTCTAGAGCAAGCACAGTGATCATAGAGTAAATGTACAGTGGGAATCTTCTATCATGTGTACAATAAAGCTGTGTATATGCACAATATTGAACAATACTGAAGAGTACAGATACAATTATCTTTATATACAATACCGGGAATATTGAATTCTGTCAATGTATTTATCTAGGCGTAGTCGAAAGTGTCATTTCTTTACTCCAGTCCAAGTGCTGTGTGCAAAGTGCAATTTTATACACAACCGCTGTGTTTTTACCCAAAATGTCATTCCATCTCCGAGTGAGAGTATGGCCTGGCACACTTATGACCAATGAGTCTAAATTTGTGCTTTGAAATAAATTGGAGGTAAATGTGCTGAAAATTTCCAGATGATGCCAGCAGTTACTGTCAGAATGATGTGTGCACTCAATTCTTTAGATACAACTTTGCTGCTCTAATTGACACTGGACACTGTGGAAACCTTAGAGCTACCACCACCATCGGAGGTCCAGGGTACGTCTACATCAAGATATCAAAACTATACAGAAGTGCAAGGAGAAACTTTAAAGACCTTTAAAGAATAGACTTTTTTTTGGTTGTAGATGCCCCCTGAAGTCCCTAGAAAAGGCAGAGAAATGATTATACGAACACCACTTACATACAGAATTTCAGATATAGGTAGAGGATGGTGTATGTAGTGCACATCTGGTGCCCATTATCCAGAAATCTCCAAATTACAGGAAGGCTGTGTCCCATAAACTTCATTTTATCCAATTAATCCAAACTTTTAAAAATGATTTCATTTTTTTCTGTAATAATAAAAAGTACATTGTATTTGATATATATATTAAATATACTGTATATATATATATATATATATATATATATATATATATATATACAGTATATATATATATATATATATATATATATATTATATATTATATAAATATAATTAATCCTTATAGGAAGCAAAACCAAGCCTATTGAGTTTATTTAATGTTTAAATGATTTTCTATTGGACTTAAGGTATAAAGATCCAAATTACGGAAAGATCCATTCTCTGTAAAACCCCATTCTAGGGCAGACCAGGGCTTGCTTGGTTACCAAGTCTTAACTTCCTCTTCCTCCTTTTTGGTGGGTATAGAGAACAGATATTTTGCATTTAGGGAAGGGATGATAAATACACCAATCTTCAACAAAATTTCTAGTGTGGGTGCTGTTATGCTAGAAAGGAATGGAAGGGAATATAAATAGAGTATGATTGATATCATGCTGGTAGTATCCCTTTAAAGTAGTTAACATGTGGAGTTATAAAATGGTAACAGAATGTTTTGGTTTTAATAGTTATTCCCTTCATCCCCTAAGGAAAAGGAGGGTTCTTGAGGATTGGAGTAGCAGGGCTGAATACAGACAGAAGACGAAACTTACATTTGGTAGTGTCCCATTATGTATACTGTATATTTGTAGGATAAAAACTAGCCTCATTTTAATGATCTAAATCATGTTAGGTGCACTTTAGTTCATGATAAACTTTGGTTTCTATGTGGCATATTTTGGGTACAAAAAACTTAGAAATTCGACTATCGAATTAAAAAACTTCGAATTTGAATATCGAATTCGAAGTATTTTCAACAAATTTGGCAATTTTTAACGATCGATCGAAGGATTTCTATTCGACCAAAAAAAACCATAGAAAAGTGCTGTGGAAGGTCCCCATAGGCTAACATTGCACTTCAGTAGCTCTATTTTGGTGAAGTATGAAGTCAACGTTTTTTTTAAAGAGACAGTACTTAGATTATTGAATGGTCGAATGGTCGAATAGTCAAACGATTTTTACTTCGAATCGTTCAAAACGAAGTCGAATGGTCGAATATAACCTATTCAATGGTCGAAGTACCCAAAAATTTACTTCGAAATTCAAACTTTTTGAAATTCGAAACCATCACTCGAGCTTAGTAAATCTGCCCCTTTATGTGGAAAACATTGCTGCCAAATGATTCACTGGAAAATAAGCTTGTAAAAGCAATACAGAATTACTGTACTTTTGTCTTCATAATGGCCATTTCATTTTACCATCTGAACCGGATTTTACCAGAATATTGTAATGGTACACAGGGGTTAATAAATATTAACTCTATATGAATGCTGATGATGCTGCTGGACAAGAATGGCCAATTACAATGCAATGTAATTCTCTGTTTTGGGTGTGGTGGATTAAAGTAACTGTAAGAAGGGTTACAGGATAAAATGAACACTGTATCTCATGCTTCAAAAATAAGAAAAATTAGATTAGGGATTGTAGTATTAAACTGACAGAGGGGTAGGCAGGGGCCTTTTAAAAGGATAACTAAATTATTTTATATTAATTACTAATCAGCTTTATACTGTGACATTTATATTCTATGGGGCAAATTTTATTAAAGGGTGGAGTGACTAACGCTGGCAAAAATTTGCCAGCATGACATCATTTCTGTACTTCACCGATTTACTAATGGGCGTAAATTCATGGACAAAGGAGATAGACTGTATCGCTACTTCGCACTTTAACGCCAGGCGAATTTTCGCTCTGGCGAATGTACGTAACTACGAAAATTCACTAAGATGCGGATTTTACTGAACGTTACCTCTTGCGCCAGACTTGCCTTCTCCACCTCAAACCAGGCGAAGTGCAATAGAGTAAGATAAGAGTTCCTCAAAAAAAAGTTGAACATTTTTCCAATTCCCAAAAAACGCTGGCGACTTTTCAGTTTTTCAGGGCAATAAGCTGCAAAAGATCATCATTTTTTTTAGGGTACCTGGTTTCCCCGCTAGTTACCCGGTTAGTGAATTTGCCCCCTATGTGTACTGTATATTGTGAGTTAGTCCCTAAGCTCAGTAAGTGACAGTAGCACAGAACATGTGCAGTGAATCAGCAGAGAAGAAAATGGCATAACTATATGCACCCGGGCCCTGTCGTAAATAAGCTTCTGAAGGGCCAGGTATGCACATCCAACCCTACCCAGCCCCACCCACACATATGGGAACTGCACTTGTAGCAAGTGAATAGGAAATCATATCTCAGAGTGAGAGTCAATTACCTGTGACAAGCTAACAGAGTCTGTCTTTTCACAAGATAAGGAATGCTTATCTGTGATTGCCAATTGTCCATCCAATGCACAGCAGCACAATATATGGCCTGGGGAAGGAAATATTTACAATAGTGGTTCCTGTGCTCTTAAGATACAGAGACATTTAATTGGTACAAACTCACAAGATGGAGTGTACTTTACTTGAGTTGTACTCACAAGAAACAATTATGACTTTTGTATATAGTGAATATCATAATCAAGATAAATAAAGTAAAATAGTAAAGAACCTTTAGTATGCTGCAAACATTTGATAACAAAAATAAAATGCAACCGTCTCAGTCTAGGTGTGGTATAATTCACAAAGAAATTGCTTGTTGTATATTATGTTAATATTATTATAGGCACATATTATACCTTTTGAGTTTTGTATTTCAATATATGACTACCTGAGTGTGTTAGGACAATAGAAGTAGCATGGTCTGTGCCACTGTCCTGTGTTTAGATACAGGAAAGTTAGAGGTTCTGCTTGAATTCATGGAGATCTCTCCATGAAAGGGTAATGGACAGGTCCCTGGTGGCACTGGCATGCTGCAGACATTGCACCTTATTATGCATGTGCTGTATTTGGTGTATTGGTCCTGCATCAGGGCCACAAAGTGCCATTTTGTTTCTAACATGTACTGTATTTACTTATATATGGTTGAAATGACAATAAAATCCACTTGACTTGACTTGTACATACAGTACCTCTGTATTGTTTTACTTGTCATTGGTTTTATAACCCAACTCATCTACCCATGACCCATCTACCCTTCCTCATATTAGTAGGCACTCTAAGGAAAAGGACTGTCCTGAAAGGATGTTATCACTAACAATAAGACTAAAAATTGCAATTGCTTGCAATTCCTTTAGGTTATATATGGCCCGAAGTACAGAAAGGAGCTTGCACTGTTCAAGGTGTAAATGGCAGCAGATAAGTCTACTTGTGCATTCTTCTTAGCAAATGAGCCCTATAAAGTGAGAAAACCAGCCATGTAATGGATGAAAATTACCAATTTCTGGTATTAGATGCTGCTGTTTTCTCAATTGTATATATAATATAATGTTAATTTATGTGTTGCACCTAATTGTATGGCTTAAAACTAAAACACAAGGAGACCACAATCTTTACACTTATCATTAACCAGACAATAATCTCAGGAACTGTTTTGTGGTCGGGGCCAGTCCAGGCTAGCCAGAAACCCTAGGCAACCAAATTGGGAGAGCGACGGAGGGGAGGGAAATGTGACAGAGGGAAGGAGAACATGTTGGAGGGAAAAGTGACAGGAGGGAGGGGAGAACTATAGAGGGGTGTGTGACAGAGGGAAGGAAGGGGAGTAAGACTGCAAACAAGACAATTTTAGAGGTAGTTGCCCAGCGCCCCCCCCCCCACATTACGTCCTAGGCAGCTGCCTTTTCTGCCAACCTCTAGTTCCAGCCCTGATTGTGGTAAAAAAAAGACATAGTTTAAATAATTAAAAGGTGCAAATAAAAAAACAGATTGGTATCCAAAAACAATAAATTTTATTGATATTAAAAACTATTTTTGCCCTTGCTACTAGGTCATTTCATTTAAACCTGGCCGGCCATGAACCCAAAATTCAATATAAATTCCTAAAATTCATAGAGAATTAAAAATGGTGGTCACTTATTTATAAATCACAGTTATAGAAAGTCCCAGCAAGTTGCCAAATTCACGGTTAAGGGGGTATTTTCACCACCAATGTTATTTCCAATTCTAGAGTGACACACCAGATCTACACTGCGATGCATTTTGCCTGTATAGGGCTTTATCAAGCAGTTACAAACAGGAAATTAGCTCACTGCATCACTATATATATCCAACTCTTAAACATGCCATAGATGTAAAACAATTTCAAAATATATCACACATTAAGTTCCACATGGAAATCAATCATAAATACTTATAACATCTTAAGTTTGATATTTATCCTATTGGGCAGGGAAAATATAAATAAAAAAATATAGATAAAAAATTCACTTTTACTCCTTCCATTTCTATATAACTCTACATAGTGCTTATGTCATAGGAACAGTGCCAGCTCAAATCTGCTATTTAGCCCTTTTGGGCAAAAAGTGTTCAAGTTAAAAATCCACTTCTTTTCCTTGCATCTCAGTATTTTATTCCTAAACTGGTACTGGTTTATGAAAAAGTGGGAAGCAGTTGACTTATAAGCAACTTTCCAATATTTTGTAGTTTTGTTATTTGTAAATGTACTGTAATTGCTATTGGAAGTAGAATTATTTAACTCCTGGTTGTTACATTTTAAAAAATGTTGTAAAAACCAGTCTCTTCCAGCAAGACAGGCCTGTCAGTCTGTTGGCTTGTGTTACATTGTTTCAAAGCCAGAGCCACCAGGGCAGAGAATAAAAGGGACAGACAGACATTGCTTTCAATAGCAATACAAATAGAAATAAATTAAAAACCATAGAAATTTTGTAAGGAATGAATATTAGAAAGTTGCTTAGAATTATGTTTTCTTTTATTAGTCAAAGATTCACAGGCTATCCTTCAAATGAGCCTTTGTGTTGTCACCTGTGGCCTCCCCAAACAAAAAGAATTCACTCTCTGCCTATGTCACTAAGCGGTGTCCAGCTTCTCCAGAACTTTTTGAAAAACAACTTAAAGGAAAACATAAGCAAAATCAGTGGTAGGTGCCAACATTTAAGAACCCCAGAAATTCTCATAATTTATTTTCTGTTCCTAAGAGTATGACCAGTTAAAGCCTATCTGGATCAGGTTTCATCTGCTCATGCCCCCCTCATCAGATTAGACTGAAAGCAGTGCTTTTTAAAGCAAGGGCAGTGCCCAGTTTTGTGGTTCATTGTAGTGGGGTGGCTTCAGGGGAGGTCCTATGGTTGTAACCTTGTTTTGGTTTTCCTTTAAATCCTGAGTGTATGTCGGAAATAAACTTTTATACCAGAAAAACCGAGTCACCAATAGGATAAACGAGGAAAATCATGACTAGTAGACTAATATCAATGAAAATAAAAACGATAAATAAAGATAATAATGACAGCATCAGCAAACGTTATACATTTTGTTCTATAAGATAGGTAAAGACTATTGTAAGAAATGGTCATAACTTGATAAAAATAATGCTTTTATGTGTTATGTAACATAAACTCCCTTCACCTATTACATTTAACACAATATGCAAACAAAACTCTGAGCACTTTTACAGCAGACAGCAGTGCTGTTTTCTCTCAAGATGGAGCATGAGAAGAAAGATGATTTATTCTGGCAACCAGGAGCATAACTACAAAGGCAGCTGACTCTGCAGCTGCAGGGGGCCCAGGAGTTATAGGGGCAACATAAGGCCCTAAATTATAAGCAATTTCTACATATGTTCACTTGATTTTATAGCTTTTACCCGAACCAATTAAATCAAGCTTTTTTAATAATTAATAAGGTCAAATTTTGGATTCTAATTTGGTCTGATTTTTTTTATTCTACCATAATATGGGCAGATTACACTCACAATACAAAAAGGAAAACTGTTAAAATGTATCTAATATGAACACACACACACACACACTGCAAGGGAAAACAAAGTTAGATCAGACTGTCTTAGAAAAAAACATGAGGAAATCTGCTCCCCATTATACACTGCAATTTTTATTAGGTATTCGCAATGCATTTTGCTTGATAAAATGCAGAGAAAAACAACCATTGATTTGTAATTGACAATGTATTTTGTGCAAAAAAATGCCCTTTTACTTTATCGCATTTTGCAAAGAAAAACACAGCGACAAACTCACATTGAATGTATTTCACAAATTTTGTGGTGAAACAAGACATGGTTGCTTGTCTCTAGTGCTGAAGCAATTTTTTTGCATATTGTTCTAATCAGAAAAAATATGTTTTTTGATACTTTTTGAGCTAAACAGGCTATTCCCACTTAAACCATATACACGAACAAGTCTCCTAACTGAATGCTTATTCCACCTTAGTGATAAATACCCAGTAATTTAGGAAATGAGATTTCTATTCCAATAGCAGCTGAAGGGCTTCTTTTCCGTTGGAGTTATTAAAACTCAGGTACAGGTGCACTGTAGAGAGCTGAAACCCTTGAAGGTGTTTTGTGATGCTGCTGATCACAGCAAGTAAAGCAGCATATCATATTAATGGAATCGTTATATTTAACTTGCTGAGCATAGGGGGCATTAGGGGGTGAATTTTCGCCTTGGAAGGCTCCTCCACACTTTATCAGACGTTAATTCACAGTGCATATGCTAATTCATCAAAATGTGAAGTTACATCTCGGCAGCCAAACGTTGGCGAAGTTTCACTAGTGTAAATTCATCAGGGCGAACTTTCGCTAGCATTCATTTCTGCCGAGCAAAACTTCGTTAACACCCTTACGCTTAGGTCAGTTTGAATAGGGCGGGTACATATAGGTCATATATATGTCTTTATTAGTAATGTTGGTGCAAATGTTTGAAGTGGCCACTTATAAAAAATGTACAAGGAAGCAAAATAAAGACAAAAGAGATCCTTTAATGTCCTAGACATGAGCCCACCCTAAAACAAATTTGGCATGACTTTCAAACGGTTAAAGGAATACTATACCCCCAAAATGAATACTTGAGCAACAGATACAGTAGTTTATATCAAATTAAGTGGCATATTAAAGAATATTACCAAACTGATATATATATTTAAGAAAATATTGCCCTTTTACATCTATTGCCTTACACCACCATATCGTAATGGTCTCTGTGCTGCTTTAGAGATCACCTGAACTGAAAAAATCCAGCTCTAACTGAAAGTGTGGAAGCAGAAGACAGAACTCTGTCTGGTAATTGGTTCATCTGACCTAACAAGTATGGTTTGTTTGTGTGCACTGTGAATCGTACGATCCCAGAGGGTGAGCCTTATTTTTTGAAATTGCAATTTTCTATTTATGATTACCCAATGGTACATACTACTAGAAAAGTATATTATAAAAATAGTTTATTTACATGAAGCAGGGTTTTACATATGAGCTGTTTTATCCAATAACTTTTTATAGAAACCTACATTGTTTAAGGGGTCGTTTTTAAAGATTTTAATATATATATTTAACAATCAATAATCCCTTTCAATATATTTAAACATAATCCCTTTATAAAATATGAAAAAACGCCAGCATTTTAACTTTTGTTATGACTTTTCAGCACACAGGAAATGATGTTACTGACATAAGATTAAGGAGAATGTAGCTTCATTTTATAAGTTTGTCAGCTATAACCTGGCAAAGGAAACTCTGGTGAAAGGGGTAATGCAAAGTAAAATTTGCACTTTAGTGAATTTGCGGAGTAAACTTCGTTAATGATGATTTCTCTTTTGCTAGCGAATTGTCCTCTATTCATATTAGTAAATTGGCAATGTCCCTGCTAATTGGAGACAGCCACTTCACCCTTTACTAAATTTGCCCCTTGGTCTCGACACAAGCTTGCCATTTTATGGCACTTTCATATGCTATGCCAAAGTATATTTTTTTCTGGAGTTTTGTGCAAATAAACTTTAATTTCAATTTATTTTATAGTGCAACCATTGCGTCTCCTTCCAACAGATTCAAAAGGATACATCAGCTTGTCTTGTTAGGTGCCTTTCGTTTTCATTAGGGCATTTCTCTTCATAGATTTTCAACTTCATAAAAGAGAAAATCTACTAAACATAAAACAACTTATGGGAAACTTGCGACTGATTGATTTATTGACTGATTAATGATTCGCTTTCACCCACTGTCTTTTCCCATTTGCCCATGCACAAGATACATTTACGTACATTTCAGAAGATAATATATAGAAAGAACTGAATCTTTTAATAATATTTTTTATAAATGGCTACTGAATTTTGCAATTATTAGAGGTTGCCGATATCTCACATGTTTTGTAGTACCACAATTCTCTGAACTTATAGTAGTTCTTTGAAAAGGCATATAACTTATTCATGGCCCATACAGTACTACACAGTCTGAATTCATTTTTAATTAACTTTTAATTGCTTTACACTGTGCTGTACTGTAAATATTTCACCTTTCATAAAGTTGTCAGCTTTCATCAGGAAACACCATCTTTATTGCAAGGCCTGAAGTAACCTGCCACACGTTAATCATTGCTTGATGCTGATAAGACAGTTTGAGTGTGTTATAAGGAGAGATTGTACCTCATAAATCTGATTTAATTGATATCTGAAATGTTATCTGCATTTTCCAGGCACATGTTTTGCTCTTCTTACATTAGTCTTTGATACACATTGGTTCAGATTTACAGTAATTCAGTGAGAAAAAGGTTTATCACTCATGGACAAGATTCCATTTGAGATGCAATTCAATTCAGAAAAACTTTCAATATACATGAAACATTTTCAGTGATCTTAAAGTATATGTTGCTAACTGACTGGTGTTTTTTTGTGTTCTCTACATTGCTGTTTTTGATTCCTGATACAATGTAGCAGAAACCTGCTGATTAACCTACTGTATCTGGCTCAAAATCTAATTCTGATTCATTATTTTGTCAGAACTAGATAACAGAAAGAGGTACACAAATACTGTTTTAAAATGCAATTAAATGTATAGATAACTTTAAAGCCACTGAAAAATTGCTTAGATTTTTTTGAAAAATAAAACTTTACCAGTATAATGTATGTACTGTATTATGCCTCTGTTTTCTTTATTTGTAAGGCTATGCAAAAGTGCATTTTATTATAGTAAATGGTTACAAAGAAAATAACTTTCTTTGTAATAATTTATCATAATAAAAATTCCACCTCTCACTTTCACAATTCAGCTGGGACAACTTAGGCATTTGATAGTTATTTTGAAGAGCTGTTAACAATACACTAATATATATGTATATACCTTTATGGAAAGTGCCCTTGAGAAAGAATTTTGTAGTGTTTGCCAAGAAGCTTAATCACTAGTTATTCTGGGAGTGGTAGGAAGGTATTTCCCTGGGGTTTTCTTTCACGTCATAGCCTTATCATTTGCCTTGTTGTTACCCACACAGCAGCTATTTAATGAGTAACAGACAACTATGCATGGTAGTAAGGCCTGACTTGTCATTTGCTGTAATACTGTACTTAAATGGTTTCTTATTTTGAGAAAATGTGAAAAAGTGTAAATCACTTTTTTAATCTCTGGGCAATTCAAAATACATTTCCCCTTTCAGAATTATAGAATTATAGGCAAATTTATTCGCCAGACGAATTTGCAGTGAATTCCAGTGTTTCAACGCCAGCGAATAAATTCATGAAACTGCCGCCGGCATTTCGCAATTTTTCACTGTTTCGCAAATTTCACAGGAAATTCGCTAATTTTGCTGTGAAGTGTAACGGGACAAATTCAACGATCACTATAGATATCATGAAGGAAAAAGCTTTTAGCAGAAATGAAAGTAATACCATCATGAATCAAGTATTCATGCACCCTCACAATTACTTTGCTTTCACTCTCAGATGTTCAAGGCTTGCAGGTATTATTTTTATTTTTTTACTTTTATTGTATCTATTACTTTTATTTGAGGTGCGAGATTTTTATCTGTGCCATGTACAGCATTAGGTTTAAACATTACTAAAAAACTTATCAGGTGTGTTACAAACCACCCAGTGTAAGTGACAAAAATGAAGCCCAGCTACTACTACTAGTAGGGAGTAACTAAGTTTTAGAGTAACTAAGTTTTAGATGTGCACATTTTTGCAGTAGAAGGGCATCTTTGGAAAAGACCTTTCAGTGGATAAACACATAAAACAAATGGAATGACTTTAAAAAGCTATTGAACCCATCAATATAAACCAATAAAGTCCTACCAAAGTAAAACCATTGTTACAGGCTGATTATTAAAGCCCCGAGTTAACTGAGACAAGCTCTATGTAAGATACACTGGGGATTATTATTGGTCCTCTATTTTTACTTGTAGGGAATATTGACAATTATGAGGGTGTTCCAAATATTCCCGATTTAGGGGTTTAATGTGATAATTGAGGCATCCCTAGTCTGACCAGCCTAACACTCACTTTCATTAGACTATCATTTAGATAAATGTGAGTGTAGGACCAGCCAGACCAGGTATGACTGTGACATGATTGGACAGCTTATATATACTGCAATATATGGACCAAAAAATCCTGTTTTTTTTAAAGGGGATGGCATTTTTAGTAACTTGATGCACAAACTCTCTCAAGTCCTTAATATATTGATAATGAGTTGAGTGCAGGGGACCTCTTCTCCTGTATGAATTTTTTTTGTACCCCTGCCTAATGGTTTAACATTTAGTGGTGAACACAACTTTTCCTTTTTTGCTATAGTTTACTGTACTGTATATAGGAGCAGTGGCTAGCTCCATGTTGTATCATTCCCAGCTTCAGTCAGGTGATCAAAGTGGTGGCCAATAAACAGCCAACCATTTGTATGTTTTAACCTTGAAAGCGGAGTCCCTGTATAAAATGTATAATATAGAACAGAATTCTTAATGAATCAGATGAAAGTGAGTTTAGGACTGGCCATACCAGTGATGACACTGATGAAGTTGGCCAGTTTTAATATATTGCAATATATGGACAAATAATCCCTGTTTTGTTTAAAGGGTAGGGCATTTTTTTGTAACTTAATGCACAAAATGTCTTAATGTCAACTTAAGCACAAACTTGCAGATTTACAACTGTGTGATGCTGAAAATGTCTCAAACGGACAAAACATATATTTTACGCTTTTTTGAAAAAAGCGTGGACCTAATTTGCAAAAAGACTTTGTATATATGATGAACGGGGCCCCCGAAAACTTCTATATTCGATAAGGCAGGCCAACTTATAATAAACCTCGCAAGCATCTCAAATGTTTTCCAAGTTTACTTTGCTACACTGTATAATCAGACTCTAATTTGAGATTTACAGAGCTGCCATTTCAATTCAAGCCAACTAACATTACCTCAACTTGATCCCTCACAAATATCATCCCTGAATGCACCCACAACAGAGAAAAAAGTGGAATTAGCCATATGCCACCTTAAAAACAAAAAGGCCCCAGACCCAGATGGCTATTGCTCAAAATTTTACAAACATCTTTCACAATTATTGATCCCACATTTGCATGCAGCATTAAATAATATACTTTAAGTTAAAGTGCTCCTCGAGAGTTACTAGAAGCAAATATATTTTCAATTCTGAAACTGTCCCCATTTTTACCCAGCTGACAACATTCAACAGGCTTACAGAGCAAAGAAAAGAGTCTGTACAGTGGCCATGCAGTATATGCACATTGCAAAAATTTGGTTTTAGGGGGCAATTTATAGCTGCATTACAAGCATTGTACTCTAACCATGCAGTCTGTAGGTTTTTGGAATACTACTATATTTCATGGTTAGGGTGTATTTGCGCAATTAAAATTATCTGGTTACCAAAACTGCTCTATTATTTTCGAGTTTTGCCAATTGCTGTTGCATTGAAGGACATTGCAAACTTGTAGAAGCAACTATTTGCCTATACTGTATCTGGTACTATAATGTTGAGCGAATGAATCCTGTCCGTTAACCGAAAAATTTGTGAAACTGCAAAAAAATTTGGGAAACGCCAAAACATTTTCAATGGGCGTGAAAAAAAATTTCCAGACAACAATTTTTTTCTCTTTATAATTATGTCAATCATGTTTTGGGATCAAAGGATATAGTACAAGTACAAATAAAATTGCAATATGCAGATTTTTCAGCATGAATGGGAGTTGCTTTTTCTGACACACAATCAAGCCAGGATTTATGGAGAGGCCACCAAGGCCCGGGCTAGGGCAGCAGGATTTTAGGGGGTGGCATGCTGCCCAACCACACCCACATTGGTTCAAAAACACTGGGGATGCACAGGAGATACAATAGTTCTTTTATTTGCCATGCACCAATCCCCATTGCTCCAGTCTCACTGATAAAAATTTGAGAGAATAAAAGGGAGGGGACGGGGGCGATGAACGACAATGGGCCTAGAGGCGCCTGTTCACAATGAAACCAGTCATTTCTTTCTTACATAAACTGTTGTATTGCATATTTTCCCACATATAAATTCTACATATTGACTATAGAAAGTACAGTATAATCTGTTGTGCATAAGATAAATCTCAATATGTTTTTATGGGATTCCAAGAATTTTATATACAGTGAAGGCTGAGCTGGCCCTTTCAGTACCATAAAGAATAGAATATAACCTGCAAACATAATAAATCTCAGGTTTTGTGCTGCGACTCAGAAGGGATGGTACATATAACATGGCTGAAAGTGTCTGATATGCCACTGTCTGTATAAAATACTCTGAATTTATCAGAAATCCCACTGCAATATATATATATATATATATATATATATATATATATATATATATATATATATATATATATATATATATATATATATATAACAAGGGAAAGCAATGAGGCTGTGACCACAAAATACATATAGTCAACTACAAGAGGTCCTCTGCACTCAACCCATTATCAATATATTTAAGACAGAGACATTTTGTGCATACTGCTACTAAAAAATGCCTTACCCTTTAAACAACACAGGGATTGTTTGTCCATATATTGCAATATATTTAAGCTGGTCAACTACGTCAAAGTCATCCCATATCTGGACAGTCCTACGTTTAATTTTCATCTGATTCCTTAAGAATTCAATTGCTTATACATTTTACAAAGGGACTAAGTTTTACCTGCAACTTACTAGCTGGACTGGCCAGATATGGGATGACTTTGACGTAGTTGGCCAGCTTAAATATATTGCAATATATGGACAAACAATCCCTGTGTTGTTTAAAGGGTAAGGCATTTTTTAGTAGCAGTATGCACAAAATGTCGCTGTCTTAAATATATTGATAATGGGTTGAGTGCAGAGGACCTCTTGTAATTGACTATATGTATTTTGTGGTCACAGCCTCATTGCACCCCCGCCTAATGGTTTTAAAAAATAGTGGTGAGCACAACTTTCCCTTGTTTGTTATAGTTATACAGGAGCAGTGACCAGCTCTATGTTGTAGCTCCCACCCCTCCCAGCTATAGTCAGGTGATCCCACTGGTGTCTAATAAAAGGGCAGCCAAGTTTGGGAGTTTTACTTTGAAAGCAGCAAGTAAGTTGCAGGTAAAACTTAGTCCCTTTGTAAAATGTATAAGCAATTGAATTCTTAAGGAATCAGATGAAAATTAAGCGTAGGACTGGCCAGATATGGGATGACTTTGACGTAGTTGGCCAGCTTAAATATATTGCAATATATGGACAAACAATCCCTGTGTTGTTTAAAGGGTAAGGCATTTTTTAGTAGCAGTATGCACAAAATGACTCTGTCTTAAATATATTGATAATGGGTTGAGTGCAGAGGACCTCTTGTAGTTGACTATATGTAATTTGTGGTCACAGCCTCATTGCACCCCCGCCTAATGGTTTTAAAAAATAGTGGTGAGCACAACTTTCCCTGGTTTGTTATAGTTATACAGGAGCAGTGACCAGCTCCATGTTGTAGCTCCCACCCCTCCCAGCTATAGTCAGGTGATCCCACTGGTGTCTAATAAAAGGGCAGCCAAGTTTGGGAGTTTTACTTTGAAAGCAGCTAGTAAGTTGCAGGTAAAACTTAGTCCCTTTGTAAAATGTATAAGCAATTGAATTCTTAAGGAATCAGATGAAAATTAAGCGTAGGACTGGCCAGATATGGGATGACTTTGACGTAGTTGGCCAGCTTAAATATATTGCAATATATGGACAAACAATCCCTGTGTTGTTTAAAGGGTAAGGCATTTTTTAGTAGCAGTATGCACAAAATGTCTCTGTCTTAAATATATTGATAATGGGTTGAGTGCAGAGGACCTCTTGTAGTTGACTATATATATATATATATATATATATATATATATATATATATATATATATATATATATATATATATTTTCATCCTTGAAAAAGGTTATTTGTTTTACATAAAATGGAGTGCTGGTCTGAAAAACTTTGGTATATATATATATATATATATATATATATATATATATATATATATATATATATATATAATATGTCCGAGGGTACCTGCACTCTGTCCACTCCAATGTCCTTGTGGGTGCTCGGTCAAATGAGTATTATACAACAGTTGAAGATGGACCAGCACTCCAATTTAGTTAAACAATAGTGTTTTATTCAAATATCACTGTGGATGCACAGTGATATTTGAATAAAACACATTGTTTACATATGCAAATTAGAGAAATGAGGGTCCCAAGAGAATGTTTTACTTCCTTGTTGGGTGAAGAAAAGTCTCATGAATTTTAGGATTTGGATTCGGTTAAACCAAGCACTTGGAATCCTGCTGAAAAAGGCAGCATCCTGGCCAAATCCCTAATCAAATCGTGGATTTGGTGCATCCCTAAGTATAATCAAAATAATAACCCAAATTTTTACAAATGATTTCCTTTTTCTCTGTAATAATAAAACAGTGTCTTGTTCTTGATCCAAACTAAGATATAATTAATCCTTATTGGAAACAAAACCAACTTATTGGGTTTATTTAATGTTTACACAAGTATTTAGTAGATCTAAGGTATGAAGATCCAAATTACAGAAAAATCCGCTATCTGGAAAACCCAAGCATTCTGGATAATAGGTCCCATACCTGTATTTATATTTCAGCTTGTCATTCTCCTTTGCTGGTATATGGTGATGTTTGGCAAGGTCACCAAACAAGCAGATCTTTCTACCAATATGCCCACCAAAGGAAAGGCAATATTGGACTGATCTGATTCTTCAGTCCTACTGTCAACTGATAGGATTACAACGATGGGAATGGTTGCCGACGGGACGAGCACCGCATCAACTAGCCGAAAATCTGACCTATTTTTTGCGAGATATTGGTGGGGGAGGCCCATCAGAAGGGCCCATACATGGGCAGATAAGATGCCAAACTGGTCTAAAGGACCTGAATCGGCAGCATAAATCTACCTGTGTATGACCACCCTTAGCCACTTTAATATTGAACTAGTTTAATACACTTTGTCAGATGATGAAGGGTGGCTTAACTGCCCAAAACATTATCTTCTGTTGTATTCTCTGTGACCAAATAAAAGGGTGATGCACCTATAAAACGCAAGCTGCATGTGGGGCTTGGCCAAAAAATTCAGGAAATAATTTCTAGCGATTTCTCTCCAAACCCACACAGGCCTAGGGCAGATTCCGAAGGTTTAACCCATATCACTACCAAGTACAGAACATACAGTATAACCCCAAAGGATGACTGGCAGATTATTAGTAAAAACAGGATGTGTAAATAGCAGGGCTAGTCAGTTGGACAACAGTGTCCAACCAGATTAGAGTGAATTAATTTTCATATCAGAAGTAAACCAGATTAATCAAATAAGTAATATAAACATTACTGCAAAGCAATCAAGGGTTCAGCAACACATGCAACATTGTAGATTTTGGCAACAAACTAATATATGCATATTAGCTAGTGATACAATTCCTTCTGTGAAGCATAAACTGAACTGAAGTGCCATGCCTCTTACTTTGCATAGCTTGGATACTATTGGACTTGGAGGCAGTCGGGGGAACTGAATGCACCCTACATGCAAGTAAGTGGTGTGCAGCCGTGAATTTTCATTTCTAACAGAGTGCCCCATGTTCAAGAAGCCTTTCTGTACTACCAACCACTTGGCAAAAATGACCACAGACACTGATGTTCTCAAAGTGGAGTAACTAGTGATGGGCGAATTTGCGCCGTTTCGCTTCGCCGAAAAATTCGCGAATTTCGCGAAACGGCGAAAAATTCGCGAAACGGCACCGGCGCCCGTTTTTTTCCGCGAATTTTCGCGGGAGTTTTGCGAATTTATTCGCTGGCGGCGAATCACGCAAATTCGCCGCGAATTCGCACCTGGCGAATAAATTCGCCCATCACTAGGAGTAACTGCTGGCGCAAAAGTACATCTTGATGAACACTATTCTCCCTCTGAAATGAGCACAGTAATAAGATGCTTCTGTGCCATGGGCCACATTTTCACTTATCTTCACTTATCACATATGCAGCGAATGACACACCTGCACTTTATTGTACACATATTGTACACACCTGCACTTTATTGTACACATAAAGTTATATACATTTCTTATCTAAAATGTTGTAAAACACATTTAATTGCATGAATTTTAGTGAATTAATCACGATTTTGTTTCTAAAAATGTATAAAACTTTTTTTCATTTTAATAAGCACAGCTTTACGTGCACCAGCTTTTAATTACTGTAAGAAGAGAAAAGGCTAATGAAAGGTATAACAAACAAGGACATATCTGTGTACGACATATATATATATATATATATATATATATCCTCGATAAAGGCCCCAACGAGGGCGAAAACATTGGATACACTTGTGATGTTTTAATAAATCGTTGATTTGAAAATATCTGGAGTGCTGGTCCATTTTGAAAATTGTACATAACACTTGACCATGCACCCACAAGTGAATTGAGGAGCAAGAGTGCGGGTACTCAAAACCATTATACTGTATAAACAGATATAATATATATTAGAGAGAGAGAGAGAGAGAGAGAGAAAGAGAGAGAGAGCGAGAGAGAGAGAGAGATAATGACTTAATTAGGTAGAGGCCACTGTAACAATTACATTTATAACATTTTTCTAGAACCAAGAATGTTTGCCATTGTAAGCAGCAAGAGATTAAGAACCACAAAGTAAAGGTAGTCTGGGGTTAAGTCCTGGATGAAAATAAATAAGATTGACCCAGTGTGACTAATACCATAGTCAAATTACTTTCTTGAAGAAAAATCCTAGAATAGGCATTACAAGTGCCATACAATTAGTGAAGGACTTCTGGTTCCTTCCTTGTATTAAATCCAGATAAAAGGTAAAGTTGTCAGAGCAAAGGATTGTAAGAAAGATATGACCCCTATAAAGAAACATAAGCCACACAAATCACT
Organism: Xenopus laevis; assembly: GCF_017654675.1. Taxonomy (NCBI): domain Eukaryota; kingdom Metazoa; phylum Chordata; class Amphibia; order Anura; family Pipidae; genus Xenopus; species Xenopus laevis. The sequence goes on along the minus strand of NC_054380.1, from coordinate 91,903,599 downwards.
GGTGCTAGTAGAAGCAATTTTAAAAATATATATATATATATTTATAATCCTCCAATGAAGAAGTCACACTCACAGGACTTATCAAAAATGTAAAGAATTTATTCAATGAACTAACGTTTTGGCTGCAAACCAGCCTTTGTCAAAGTTACAAAATACATTATGTACTACCCCTAAATACCAAGAAATTTAGGGGTAGTACATAGTGTATTTTGTAACTTTGCTGTTTTGCAGCGGAAACGTTAGTTCGTTGAATAAATTGTTTACACTTTGGATAAGGCCTGTGAGTGCAGCTTCTTCATTGGAGGAACGTATGTAGACTTGTGGCGTGCACCCAGGCAATGAGAGACGACTTATCGTGAGTGCTGTGATTTTGGATATATATATATATATATATATATATATATATATATATATATATATATATATATATATATAAAGACCCGCACTGGTGCACTCCACAGTAAGGTAGGTACTTGCCTTGGTGCTGGCAACAAAATTGCATATAATACATGAAAAAAAGACCGCACTCACAGGACTTTCGCAAGAAAACAAGCCCCCATGGGCTGTGACATTTATTCCTCAACGTTTCGGCTAGCACACTCTAGCCGTCATCAGGAGGACGGCTAGAGTGTGCTAGCCGAAACATTGAGGGCTTTACTTATAGCTGACCTGTGGTTTGCGATCCTATCCTTCAGTGGTGTAGTGGCTTTGCCTACATAATAGAGGCCACACGGGCAAGTTACAAACCATAAAACAATGTGGTGCAAGTCAAGCGATACTGTATTTTTATGCGTTTTCCAGTATGTGGGGGAAGTCTTTGCCAGTAAGCATAGATCTACATGTCGTGCAGTCAGGGCACAGGTAGCATCCCAATTTCTGTTGACCCGAGAGCCAATTCGGGGGTTCCTTATTTCTGTTCACAAAGTCAGTTTTCACCAGGATATCTTTCAGGGTACAATTCCTGCTGTGGCCAAACATAGGTGCTGGGGCATGGTGTAGGGAAAGTGTTTCGTCGATGGCGATAATTGGCCAATTTTTTTGCACACACTTCTTTAGGTCCTTGGACAGATGTGAGTATGTGGTGGTGAAAATGACTGTGTATTCTCTGATTTAGTAACATGCGGTTTTTCACTTATCAAGTCCGCCTGAGTATGTGTTAGGGCCCTCTGCAGTTGCTGGTGTAAGAGATCCTCATTATAGCCCCTGTCTAGAAAACATGTAAATGTCTCTCGAAGTTGTAACAGTGTCTTTTGAGGATTACTATTGTTTGCGTATAGTCCGTAAGAATTGTGAGTATGGGATGGCTCTGGAGGTGGCTGGTGGGTGGTCGCTGCTAGCATTCAAGATCATATTACGATCCATTGGTTTCCTATACAGACTGGTACCTAAGCCCTGTTCTGTCTTAAATATCAATAGGTCCAGGAACTCAATGCTATGGTTATCAAAATTCAGTGTCAGTCTGATAGGGGTGTCAAGTGTATTAAGTTTTTCCACAAAGTTTAGCAAGGACACAGAGTCGCCCTTCCAAATAAACAGCAAATCGTCAATGTAGCGTAAGTATAAAATGATATTGTCCCCAGTCCAAGTGGCAATGTTTTCTTGTTCATATTGTAACATAAATAAATTAGCGTAGGAAGGAGCTAGGGCACTTCCAATTGCTGTCCCAGATACCTGTAAATAAAAGGTATTTTCGAATCTAAAGTAGTTCCTAGTTAGTGTTAATTCTAACAACTGTAATAGGAATTCTGTCGGTACAGTTTTGTCTGTGCATGTCTGAAGTGCTACCCTAACTTTTTACGTCCATTGTCGCTAGTAAGTAGTTATCTGGTAATTCCCCCAGTGCTTTAAGGGTTCTGATTACGTATGTGGCTTCACGGGTATAAGATGGCATTTCAGTGACAAGTGCTTGTAAGAAATAGTCAATAAATTCTGCCACAGGTTGGAACAGGGAGCCCTTAGCCGAGATGATGGGCCGTCCTGGAGGTGCAGACTGGGATTTGTGTATTTTTGGGAGGGTATATATAATGGGAATGCGAGGGAAGTCTGAGCATAAAAACTATCAGGGTCAGGGTCTATCCAACCCGTGGAAAGGGCTAACTGCAGTAAACTGTCCAGTTCATGTTTAAAAGTTGCCGTGGGATCCCCTGGTAAGGTACGGTAAGTCGAAATGTCAGACAGCTGGCTTAGTAATTCTTGTTTATAATAGTCATAGCTCATTAGTACAATCCCACCTCCCTTGTCCGCTGGCCGAATGACCAGGTCATTGTCATGTGTTAATGTGCCGATTGTCTCTCTAAGGGCGATAAGTTCTGGTGTGGTCTGGAATGCAATATTATTTGAGACATCTCTTTAGACAACATGTTGCTGAATGTGCGTATAGAGGCAGGGGTATTGGGAGGGTCAAATTTACTGGCTGTTTTAAAGATCGGGGCAGTGGTTCTAGATTTGTGCCTGAAGTGCTCCCGAAGTTTCCATTTCCGCTGAAATCTATGGATGTCCCCCAGGATGTCAATTGGTTCAGGCGTTTTTGCTCCTGACGAAGATCCCTGTGGGGGATCGAAACGTAGAGGCTTAATAATAAAACATTTTTGTTTTTTCACTAAAACCCTGTGAGTGCCGCAATCCTTTTTCACTATATATATATATATATATATATATATATATATATATATATATATATATATATATATATATATATATATATATATATATATATTTTGTTGCTTCCCTTGCCTGCCCCTCTTTGATTGAGCCATGCCTAACAGGCAGGCAGCACCTGATTCAGTGCGTAACTTGCCCCCTGAAAGGGAGAGCAGAAGCCTTGCGGTCGTTTCTTCAAGAGGAGGAGGAAAAATGGCTGATTATCACTGGTGCTGAGGTTACATGGCCATTAAAAATGCTGCTGGTTACCAATATGGAAGAAAGATAAAAATATACAAAGGCTGGTACTTTTTTTCAGAAAATGTGACAACCCTATATGCTGGGCACCACCCTAATGCAATAAATATTAATGTTAATTGTGAACAACATTGTTTTCACTAGTGGCTAGTGACAGTTCAGAACCCCTGGGAGGGACTTTTAATAGTAGCATTTAAATAATGATATTGTCTGGCACAGCTATGTCCTGTGAAATTGTCATATTGGGACATTCCACTCTATAAAGATTGTTAAGCAAGAAAATTGTCGGTCTTAAGGAAAAATCTGGTTAGTTTGGTCCAGATTACCCTAGCAACCAGTCTTTGGTTTCAGTCAGAGACTAGAAAATGAATAAAAGAAAGCCTGATAAGAAAGATAAGTAATAAAAAATAAAAAAAAAATGGTTGCAATTGAGCAATAGTTTTTTGGCTCAGTGACCCCATTTAAAAGCCAGAAAGAACCAGACAAAGAAGGCAAATCATTCAAAACTGTCAAAAATGCAATTAAAAAGCTACTATGAATTGGACATTCTATAACGTATTAAGGTTTACTGCGTTCCACCACAGGGCAAAACACAGCCTGTTCTTTCCTATAGTGTTGTGCTAACACCAGCACATCTACCTGTGTTCTGCGTTTGGAATTTCACCTGTGTCAGAAAGTGTGCCATAAGAAAAATTAGGCTGTAATTCGTCCTGTGCTCCTCTGCAGTGGAACATATGAAAATTAAGCGCCCGGGGGATACAGGGCGAAACCTTGCATGCAAGTGCCCTAAAGGGGGCAACATTAGTTAAAGGAATAGATGAATACTTTTTGCCTATTTGTGAAAATAGGATAGTATTTTTTTTTGTTTTGTTATTGTTTGTACGTACTGTTCAAGTGATGAGCAAATCTGTCTCAAAATGCAGAAACTTAGCAAAATATGCATTGAAGTCAATAGGTGTTTTTTTGCAGCAAATTTCTTGTGAAAATACACTGGTTTTTAAAGTTTTTTCATGGTGACTTTTTTGGTGGTTATGTAAAAACATATGCAGATTGTGAAATGCAGGTAACAGGGTACATTTTGAAATTAAAAGTATATTAACATTCCAAAATTAGCTTTAAGGAATTTTACTGATGAAATGTACATGTGCAACAAAATGAGCGACAGACAAGTCTGTGTACTCTTGCTCTATTCAATTGCCAGAAAGAGTAAGCATGCAGTTCAGATCATAAAGGAAACCTTGTGGTTCCATGCTGCCAAATTAGAATAATTGGTGGTGTAGTTTAGGCATGCTAGCTGATTTTCAAATGAATCAGTGGGATGGAGTAAATGTGTTTTGTATGGCATTTGTACGGACACAAATTTTTATCCATTTTTGTGCTTAGTACCAGGGGCGATCCTGACTCCTCCACTGCCTGAGGCAACTTGCTTCTAATGCACCCCCCTGCAGGGGGTCCTGGAGGGTCCACATGCTAGTGCAGAGAAGCAAAATTGTCTCTCTGTGCTAAAAGAGGCCGAATTTATGATTTGAAAACTGGAAGTTTGGCTCTTAAAAGTTACCAGGAGTGGCATTTTTGCTTCCCATTGTAACCAGTGGGGCACAGCGCCCCTGCTTAGCATCAAGGGGCATCTTGATAAATGAGGCATATGAAGTGCCAGGAAACTGACAACAATAAAAAGTGCAATTTTAACAGTATGGCCATAAAAAAGTCAAGTGCACTATAGTAAAAACTGAAAAAGATTAGCAGAAACCTTGTAATCTTTTATTTTGTGAATATAAATTATATAAAAAAGGCAGCTGGCATCACACAATCATTCTCTATGGACTAACAATATATTGTACAGCCACAGAGTACATACTTAGATGAGTATTCATCATTTACCAATTCTAAAATGTGTTTTAAAATACATAAAAATAAATCCCTTAATTTATAAATCATTTAATTTGTATCATGCTTCTGATTCACAATTCTGTGATTCATTGGCGGTGGATGGGCAACATGACAGGGATGGGGTTTGTATGCTGATGTAAAAAGAATCTCAGCAAACACTGTAGTCTTCCTTAAATGTGAGTTTTACTGAATGAGTCAAAATTGCATTGGGAAATGTCGCAAGAGAGGCAGAATGTAGTTTTTCTCTTAGAGGTGAAGCTAAGCAATCATAAAAAAACATGCTTAAAGGGGAAGCCCCCCAAAAATGACTTTTTTGCATATTAAAAAAGTAATTCAAATTACCTTTTCCAGTACATAATTTATATGTTTTAATTATTTGTAAAATATATTGCAAATTAAAACAATTTCTATTTGTTGTTTGCTGTTCCCAGAAAGACAGGGTATCAGAAATCAATTCTAGTACGGCCAAAACAGTGCCAACAATGCCTTGCACATTTCAGCAAGGGCCTAAAATTCCCCCTATGACGTGCACCCTAACCCTTCACAACCCCCCCAGCTCTGTCACTGGATTTCCAATGGAAATCCATGGCAGAGGCTGGGGAATCTTTTTTTTTTAAATTTAAAAAATAAATTTATAGGCACCCAAGGGCTGCCCCCCAAAACCTGCCGCCTTAGGCACAGACCCTAGGGTGCCTCAATATAAATACGCCCCTGTCCTCTCCAAGAGATAACATGGCTCCTACATCAGAAGCAGTTTCTGGAAACTGCAGATATTTTGTAAGTACAATACTGTAGCAGGTGCTGAGGAAGGCACCCACCTTCTAATTAAATCTGACAAGGACAGTGTTTGCGTGCAGCGCTTCCTTTAATAAAGACTGAGAGAAAAACACATTGTTTGTTGCATAATATTTCCACACACACTCCCTCTCACACGCACACACTCCCTCTCTCTCACACACACACTCTCTCTCACACACACACACACAAACACACCCCCCCTCTCTCTCTCACATGCACAATCCCTCTCACACACACACACACTCCCTCTCTCTCACACACACACACTCCCTCTCTCTCTCACACACACTACCTCTCACATACACACACACACACACTCTCTCACACACACACTCTCTCACACACACACTCTCTCACACATACACTCTCTCACACATACACTCTCTCACACACTCCCTCTCTCTCACACACTCCCTCTCTCTGACACACACACACAGTCTCTCACACATTCACACATTCACTCCCTCACACACACACTCCCTCTCTCACACACTCCCTCTCTCACACACACACACTCCCTCTCTCACACACACACTCCCTCTCACACATACACACTCACTCACACACACACACACACTCACTCACACACACACACACTCCCTCACACAAACACATTCTCTCACATTCACACACACTCCCTCTCTCACACAGACTCCCTCTCTCACACACAGACTCCCTCTCTCACACACATACTCCCTCACACACACACACTCCCTCACACACACACTCCCTCACACACACACACACACACTCCCTCTCTGACACACACACACTCCCTCTCACACACACACACACACACACACACACTCTCTCTCTCACACACATTCACACACACACTGTCTCACACACACTTCATAATAGAGGATATTCTCTTGCCATATGTAAAAAGAATTGACCTGAAAAATGGTGTAAAGTAAGTGAAATGTATTATGCATTAAATATTGGCGGGACCACAATAAGTTGAGATACTTAAAATGAGGGTATGTAAAATGGAGGCTTTGCTGTATGTATCTAGCTGTAACTAGGGTTGCCACCTGGTCGGTATTTTACCAGCCTGGCCGGTAAAAATGATGGTTGATCCCAATGTTATTAATAGGGAAGGCCGGTATTTTTTTCCAGAAAAGGTGGCAACCCTAGTTGTAACTAGAACTCTGGAGGGAATAACATTCTACAAACCTCTGGCTACAAATTTTGTTAAGAAAGTAGAAAATCCAAATGTTGTCCTGGCAAACAAGGAGTTTGTGTCACTAATAGAATGGCAATGCTATACATGTGAAGGAAGGTGAGGCAGAGCACACTGCTGAAACTTTATGTAGTGGTAATACCTGGTGCAGTGTTAGGAGTATGGCATCCTCCAGTAAATCTTCGAATAGAAATACACTGGCACTCAAGGCAACTTCAATGCTGAGTTACCTCTTGCTGGTTTATTAGGTGCGAATGTGCAACATTTTGGGACGAACCCCTTTATCAAGCATTTGTAATATGTTTTCTTCCTTGCCCCCCCCCCTTGAAAATTTTCTGTGGACGCCAATGTTCATATCTATGAATTATCATAAAATTGCCTCCTATCAATTGTAAGGAGATAATTTTCTAGCTCGGTACAATATAGACGTGCAGCATAAGATATCTAAGCTCAAGATGACTAACTTTTCCTTCAATATAACAGCATTGCAACACCAAGTGAGCTGGGAGTGCCAAACAGTCCCTATTACACCCACACATACTGTATATTCAACATGTTGCCAACACAACAGCGTGTTATCTAGAGGTGAACATTTCATAAGGCAAATAATACAAATATTTAAAAAAAAGTTTTAATGGATTCAAAAATATTTAACTTGTAACTATTCACAGGTAAAGTCTACTTACAACAGAACAGATAAATGATCAATACATCAGGTACGGTATTGTCAAGTGATAATGTAAGATTATTGAAATTAGCTTAATGATAAAGGTTGAAAGATAAATGTGCAATAGTATGGATATGGGATCCGTTATCTGGAAACTCATTATCCAGAATGCTTCGAATTACAGAATGGCCATCTCCCATAGACTCCATTTTATCCAAATAATTAAATTTTTTTTAAATGATTTCCTTTTATCTTCAATAATAACACAGTACATTGTATTTGGTCACAACTAAGATACAATTGATCCTTACTGGAAGCAAAACAAGCCTATTGGGTTTATTTAATGTTTACATGATTTTCTAGTGGACTTAAGGTACAAAGATCCAAATTACAGAAAAAATCCGTTATTTCCCTAGGTCTCGAGAATTCAGGATAACAGGTCCCATACATGTATACACTTTTTGAAATTTCTAATTCATGTATAGTATGGCTAGTCTATTGCTCTGGCGCTAGTATAACTTCCAGGGCCAGATTTCCCCTGATGACGTCTGGAATTCCACGTCCTCTGTCACCCGGTCCTTCCCACAGAATTGGGTGCATGCTCATCCATTATTTGCACTAGCGCCTAGTCCCTAGTATTCTTTAATCATGCAAATTACTTGTGCGGCTATGCAGTATACCAGCCCCTAATTTAAGACACCTAAGGCCTGATATTTGTGGCCTTGCCGCAAATTCGGGTCTGAGTTTCCACAGCAGACAGTACTTTATGTTAAAGGTCATCTGAGATGTTGTTCCCAATAAAGATACATATAACACACAGCATGTGTCTATACAATTCAAAGGTAAAGAGCCACACCAATCACTGTTTGAAGTCACAGGTGCACGCTGTCTCCTCTCTGCAAAGGGTTCTCACACATGGATTGAAGTAACTGCAGCAGCACTCTGTTCTGTGATAAATGATATTTATTCGTGCATCGGCAACGTTTCGAGCTATACCAGCTACCTGGCTTGATAAAGAGCTGGTATAGCTCGAAACGTTGCCGATGCACGAATAAATATCATTTATCACAGAACAGAGTGCTGCTGCAGTTACTTCAATTCAACACAGCATGTGTCTAAATACATTTGTATGCATTTTCAGTATACTGACACTAGAGAATAGTGCAAAGGGAAACCACATTTTCAGGCAAGGAGCTATTCCATAGTTGTAAAAATAAGAGCAAATATTCCCAGGCTCTATAGATTGTAAACCCATGCAGGCAGGGGCCTCATTATATACTGCACCGGATTGTCTATATATATCAGGTATGTATCTTAAATACATATACAGTGCTATGGAATATGATAGTGCTTTATAAATAAATTTAGTATATAGATCAGACTGAAGCTAAATGTCAAACATTCCCTCTTTCTTTTTTGTTTTTTTTTACCATGCACCAGTCTGCTTTAACGCTCAGACAGTCATAAATGAAACCTGCTGGAGTTTACTAATCAGGTGGGGTTTCATGCTAAAAAAAGGGGGTAAAATGCTAATTTATTGGAAATTACATAATGACCATGTTATACTGATACCATCCTAATACATGTATGGGACCTGTTATCCAGAATGCTCGGGACCTGGGGTTTTCTGTTTAACAGATCTTTCCTTAAATTGGAGCTTTCTAGATAACCTACCTGTATGAATATCATGCTAGTAACACTCTATTGGTAAATTGCCTTTTGATACATTTATCAGGCTTTACCTACAGCTTTTCCAGAATACCCCCCCCCCCACCAAAAACAAGTGAATGGGACTTTGGAGTGTGTTAACAAGATTACACTGCCTTGAACAACTATTTACTCCCATTGGACTTTTTTTGTGTTACAACCAGGAATTAAAATCAGTTTAGTGAAGGTTTTTAACATTTGAGTTACTTAATTAACGTCTTAAAAATGCAAACTTTTTTTATTGTAACACAAAAAAGCAGACATTTCATGGTTGTACTGAGAATTTACCCACATATTTCTCCTGATTTATCATATTTTGTGTTCAGCCTCTGAGCTTCCCTTACTTATTTTGGGATCTGAACCCAAAAAAAAAATACATGTAAACTTTGAGACGTTTTCTACACATTTTTGCTATTTACCGTAATTTTCTGTTTTGGGGATTTCAGAGATATTTTAATTTTTAAACGGCAAATACCTGGCTTTTGGTTCCCAAATCTGAACTTTTACTATCACCGTGGGCACACAGGCATTACTATAACTTTTCTTAAACTTCGACTTGACTTCTCATTTATTTTGACAAAGGATATTTGCCATGGATGTTTGTTCTCTCTCCATACTGTCTCTTGGCAGTGTTAATGACCCTAAGGGCTCTTACAGATGAACACTTTTCCCTGCACTACCCTGTGTTCAGTTAAAATACCTTTAGCCAGAACTTGTTGTGTTCCACCTGCATTCTGCGCTTATACAGTATGCTCCTGTGTCAGTACAGGGCCATAAGGATGAGTCAACTGTGTTCCTTCCTGCGCTCCCCTGTGGCTGAACACATTTAAACGGAACTCAGGTAAGCTCAGAGAAATTGCTCTTCTGTACGAGCCTGAGTACAATGTGCAAAGTTTGCACAGGTCTAATCATCCACTGGTCACTTGGCTAATAGCAAACACTATCTTGGTAGCTATGTGCCCCTGTATGCAAAGATATCTGAGAGCATAAAGCCTGATATTTGTAGGTCAAAATTGTCTAAAATGGCTAATATCTGAGAAACTACTGAAATTAGTTATTGGAAAATTGCAAGTGCTTAGAGAAGCACCCTAAGTAAGATTTCGTTATTTTACAATAATTTCAGTATGAATAGGATGAATTTTCAAGAAGCAAGGAAGTAATAATTAAAGGTCAAAAAGTACTAGGACATTTGCAAATGAGGTAAAAGGGCAAGAAAAAATGACTCACACATCTCACACAATCTGTAAAAAGTAATCTTAGTTTATTGAGTGAATCACCCAAGTAACTGATGCTGGTTCATTCATAGTGTCAGTGGTTCACAAATCTGAACTTTCACTCTCACTGTGGGCACACAAGCATTACTATAACTTTTCTTGAACTTCAAAATACGAAAATACAGATAAGTGGAGGGCACTCTCATTTAGAGCAATAAAAGGACAAATATGTAGAGCAGAGCAACCAAATGTAACATATCAGAAAATCAGGTCTGCACACACAAAATAATTAAAGGTCAAAAAGTACTAGGACATTTGCAAATGAGGTAAAAGGGCAAGAAAAAATGACTCACACATCTCACACAATCTGTAAAAAGTAATCTTAGTTTATTGAGTGAATCACCCAAGTAACTGATGCTGGTTCATTCATAGTGTCAGTGGTTCACAAATCTGAACTTTCACTCTCACTGTGGGCACACAAGCATTACTATAACTTTTCTTGAACTTCAAAATACGAAAATACAGATAAGTGGAGGGCACTCTCATTTAGAGCAATAAAAGGACAAATATGTAGAGCAGAGCAACCAAATGTAACATATCAGAAAATCAGGTCTGCACACACAAAATAATTTGACTCAGGTGGTATAATTGAAAATGTTTTACTAATTAGAAGAACAATTTGACAGTAACATAATGTTTACAAAGATAAAACACTCCACATAATAGTAATATACATACCACCCTTTGGTACAAAGAAGGCAAACAAGAAGCTACAAAAAGCGGATACACCTGCCAAAATGAGAACAGCCCCAACGTTTCGGCAAACAGCCTTTGTCAAGGGGATTCTGATGTGTAAAGGGATCACCGATTAAATAATTACCCTCTTCAATTATGCGTCCATTTGCGATTTCCGCGCGCTACCCGAGCTTCCGGATCTGTGACGTCACAAGCGCCTACGTCACTTCCGCGGATGATTCATCCAGCGTAATGACAGGCTCCCTACATGTACATTGCCTCAGGTTGAAATAGCGCGAGAAGAGTGGGTGGAACGCATGGGCGCATTAAACCTATGCAACAAAGTGTGCTCTAGAAATCACGCCGTAACCTAGCAACCCCAGCGTTCCCACACCAAATGGGAGATCGGACATTGAATCCATCATTATAACCGCATATTAACCCCACTAAAATAATACAATAAATTTAAAGTGACAGTGCAATTGGCTATCCAACACAGGAATGTGTTCATAATAAAAATTCTCTTATCGTGACAATCCATTAACCATATTGTAGCAATATGACTACATAATAAATACACTAAAGTGACTGTGCGAGCAAATACATATATTTATACAGGGAAATAAGTTAATGGTCAAATTAAAGTGCATAATATCTCATATATAAGCTATTGAATAAATAGCGATATATTAATACAAAGAATATATACATTTTAGAGTTCATCCAAAAAACAGTGTAAGCGTGATGTCCAGTGAGGGTTAATCATCAACGTGATACAACTTCATAAAATCCATTTCAAATAGTGATGTGAAGACCATGCCAATTTAAAAACGATCATGCCACTTATAGGTAGGGTTAAATAGCACAAATTCAGATTCATCGCCAATGTCCTATAAAATCTGGAAGAATAATGGTATTTATTGAATTAAAAACTCAAATATACATAAAATATAATACACATACATCAGAACACACAATAAAACCCATTTTATACACAGACTGAGGTCATGGATAGCACACCACTATCCAAACAAAATTAAAAAAATAGGGAAAGTTCCCTATCCTCATTAAGACCATTAGGAGAGAGGCAATTCAATTTATAAAAGCATTTCAATTCCCTTTGTTTGAGAAGTATTTCCCTGTCTCCACCTCGAATGGGTCTTTTAACCTGTTCTATTCCCATGAAACGTAACTAGTTCACTTGATGTTGTGCCTGCATGAAATGTCTAGCTATCGGGGATGAATTCTTGCCAAGTCTCACGTCACTTCGATGTTCCCCAATCCTCACTCATTTGGTTGCTCTGTAGGGGCGACTTTAGGTTTTTCTCCAGAGCTGAGTTTGTGGCAGAGGTGGGAATCGAACCAACAACCATTTGGACCAGGTTATCGACCAAGGCTGTGCGGTCTACCGACTGAGCTATTCAGGCAGGATCTTTAAGGAATGGGCCTCAGGTTGGTATTGACTTTATTAGGCAGAAAATGGACGTCCGGCCCTGCCAGTCAATGCAGAGACACAATGGGACAATGGGTTATTAGAGTCATCCAGAGCCTTCACCAGAAGGTCTAATTTCCTTTGGTGTAATTGTTAAAGCACCTGTTTCTGTCCGTGGGGTTCTGAGTTCAAATCCCGGGTGGGTGAGTTTTCAGGTTTCTTTATGCCTGTACAGAACCCTTTATTCTATGCAGGCTCGCCGATGGCATTTTCTTCATGCTGCATTCAAGAGCGACTGCTACTTTGGAGACAGCAAAATCAGCACCCCCACATGGCTATTCTATGGTGCATGCAGCAAATCACCTGGTTTTTTTCCCCAAAGGGCCCATCATGCGAGTCCCAGGGGTGCATTTAAGGGAAAGGTGCCCTTTTCTTCAGGCTACATTAATGAGTAACCAATATTTCACATTTGTTAAAGCACCAAAACTTCCTTCGCTAATCAGCTTCTCAAATGCTTTCTTTCAAGAAGGTTCATCTGTGCCATCTTCTACAATCTGCATTCAAGAGCGACCTCTACTTTCTTTTCGGCAGAATCACGCCCAAAGCTGCCCTTGCTAGTCAGCTTCTCAACTGCTTGTTTTTTTTAAGTTTGGCACAGAACACTGTCCTCATTAAGCAATTTGCCAAGGTCAACTTCAGGATGATGCTAGGCAAACCCCGAAAAGAGTTCTATATGGGGAAAAACATACCCAAGTTGATGCAAAGGTAAGGGCAAGGTGCTAGATGGGGAAGCCCTGGCCTGAAGTAGAAGTACATACCGGCGTAACTTAGAAGGACAACCCCACTTGGAAAAAGGGGCAGCCAAATGATGGACTTCAGGCTCTTTCCCTTCCATCACTCTCGAGAGCTGGTTAAAGCATTATGGACCAGAGCTGAGTTTTTGGCAGAGGTGGGAATCGAACCCACAACCTTTTGGACCAGGTTATCAACCAGAGCCGTGCGCTGTAATGACTGAGCTATTCAGGCAGGATCTTTTCTGACCGGGCCTCAGGTTGGTATTGACTTTATTAGGCAGAAGATGGACTTCCGGCACTGCCGGTCAATGAAGAGGCACAAGGGGACAATGGGTTATTACAGTCATCCAGAACAATTCCCAGAAAGTCTAGTTTCCTGTGTTGTAATGGTTAAAGCGCCTGTTTCTGCCCATGGTGTCCTGAGTTCCAATACCGGGTGGGTGACTTTTCAGGTTTCTTTATGCCTGTACAGAACCCTTTATTCTATGCAGGCTCGCCGATGGCATTTTCTGCATGCTGCATTCAAGAGCGACTGCTACTTTGGAGACAGCAAAATCAGCACCCCCACATGGCTGTTCTATGGCGCATGCAGCAAATCACCTGTTTTTTTTCCCCTAAAGGTCCCAGCGTGCGAGTCCCAGGGGTGCATTTGAGGGAAAGGTGCCCTTTCTTCAGGCTACATCAATGATTAACCAATATTTCACATTTGTTAAAGCACCAAAACTTCCTTCGCTAATCAGCTTCTCAAATGCTTTCTTTCAAGAAGGTTCATCTGTGCCATCTTCTACAATCTGCATTCAAGAGCGACCTCTACTTTCTTTTCCGCAGAATCGTGCCCAAAGCTGCCCTCGCTAGTCAGCTTCTCAACTGCTTGTTTTTTTTAAGTTTGGCACAGAACACTGTCCTCATTAAGCAATTTGCCAAGGTCAACTTCAGGATGATGCTAGGCAAACCCCAAAAAGAGTTCTGTATGGGGAAAAACATACCCAAGTTGATGCAAAGGTAAGGGCAAGGTGCTAAATGGGGAAGCCCTGGCCTGAAGTAGAAGTACATACCGGCGTAGCTTAGAAGGACAAACCCACTTGGGAAAAGGGGCAGCCAAATGATGGACTTCAGGCACTTTCCCTTCCATCACTCTCGAGAGCTGGTTAAAGCACGATGGACCAGAGCTGAGTTTTTGGCAGAGGTGGGAATTGAACCCACAACCTTTTGGACCATGTGATCAACCAGAGCCACACACTCTACCAACTGAGCTATTCAGGGAACGGGCCTCAGGTTGGTATTGACTTTATTAGGCAGAAGATGGACTTCCGGCCCTGCCGGTCAATGAAGAGGCACAAGGGGACAATGGGTTATTACAGTCATCCAGAACAATCCCCAGACGGTCTAGTTTCCTGTGGTGTAATGGTAAATGCGCCTGTTTCTGCCCGTGGGGTCCTGAGTTGAAATCCCGGGTGGGTGACTTTCCAGGATTCTTTATGCCTGTACAGAACCCTTTATTCTATGCAGGCTCGCCGATGGCATTTTGTTCATGCTGCACTCAAGAGCGACTGCTACTTTAGAGACAGCAAAATCAGCACCCCCTCATGGCTGTTCTATGGCGCATGCAGCAAATCACCTGTTGTTTTTCCCCCAAAGGGCCCAGCGTGCGAGTCCCAGGGGTGCATTTGAGGGAAAGGTGCCCTTTCTTCAGGCTACATCAATGATTAACCAATATTTCACATTTGTTAAAGCACCAAAACTTCCTTCGCTAAACAGCTTCTCAAATGCTTTCTTTCAAGAAGGTTCATCTGTGCCATCTTCTACAATCTGCATTCAAGAGCGACCTCTACTTTCTTTTCGGCAGAATCGCGCCCAAAGCTGCCCTCGCTAGTCAGCTTCTCAACTGCTTGTTTTTTTTAAGTTTGGCACAGAACACTGTCCTCATTAAGCAATTTGCCAAGGTCAACTGCAGGATGATGCTAGGCAAACCCCGAAAAGAGTTCTGTATGGGGAAAAACATACCCAAGTTGATGCAAAGGTAAGGGCAAGGTGCTAGATGGGGAAGCCCTGGCCTGAAGTAGAAGTACATACCGGCGTAGCTTAGAAGGACAGCTCCACTTGGAAAAAGGGGCAGCCAAATGATGGAGTTTAGGCACTTTCCCTTCCATCACTCTCGAGAGCTGATTAAAGCACAATGGACCAGAGCTGAGTTTTTGGCAGGTTTGGGAATCGAACTAACAACCTTTTGAACTAGGTTATCAACCAGAGCCGTGCACTCTACCAACTGAGCTGCTCAGGGAGGTTCTTTTAGGAATGGGCCTCAGGTTGGTATTGACTTTATTAGGCAGAAGATGGACTTCCGGCCCTGCCGGTCAATGAAGAGGCACAAGGGGACAATGGGTTATTACAGTCATCCAGAACCATTACCAAAAGGTCTAGTTTCATGTGGTGTAATGGTTAAAGCGCCTGTTTCTGCCCATGAGGTCCTGAGTTCAAATCCCGGGTGGGTGACTTTTCAGGTTTCTTTATGCCTGTACAGAACAATTTATTCTATGCAGGCTCGCCGATGGGATTTTCTTCATGCTGCATTCAAGAGCGACTGCTTCTTTGGAGACTGTTTTTTTTTCAGTTCATCTGTGCCATCTTCTACAATCTACAATTAAATGGCCAAGGAATCCCGAGTTCGATTCCCGGGTGGTATGTCTTGGAAACATTGGAGGCATGCTTAAGATTCCCCTTTTCTTCAAGCCAGTTAAGGCTAATGGTCATCCGGAACTTTTCTTGAAACACTTGGACCCTGTGGCGCACTGGCTAAGGTGCCTGTTAAATGGCCAAGCGGTCCCGAGTTCGAATCCCAGCTGGTGCCTTTTGGAAACCTTGGAGGCATGCTTTAGATTTCCTTTTCAAATTGCATGTCTTTACATGTCTTTCACCCCACAGAGGCTGAAATTTGAGTCCCGCTTGGGGCTAGTCTGTTCCACACCCGGGTATGTGGGTGTTTTTTCAATTTGGCTACATTAAAGCAACAGTTCAGTGTAACAATATGGCTGGGTATATACAGACGACGTCACTTTGGTTTGTGTGTTTAACAAAGAATAACTAAGACCAGATAACCCAATATTTTTTCAAGTTCTGTACAGAACACTACTCTGAATAAGCAATTTTCAAGGTTAGCCGTGGCCTGAAGCTATGCAAACCCCAAAAAAGGGCAGCAGGGGAGGTGTTTGCTATATGGGGATTCCCCCAAATCGATGTGATGGCAAGGGATGGGCAAGGTATGGTCAAAGAAAGGGCAAGGTATGGGCAAGGTAAGCGCAAGGTATGGGCAATGTGTTAAATGGGGACCCATGACCAGAAGCGGATGCATGGGTAGTTTAAAGGAGTGGTTCACCTCTACGTTAACTTTTTTTGTATGGTACAGAATGACCAATTCTAAGCAACTTTTCATTTACTGTTACTGCTACTTTTTATGACTACTCTTTCTATTCAGGTCCTCTCCTATTCATATTCCAGTCTCTTATTCAAATCAATGCATGGTTGCTAAGGTAATATGGACCAGAGCAACCAGATTGTGGAAAGCACCTACTGGAGAGCTGCTGAATAAAAAAGATTTGAAAAATAAATAAAACAAATTGCAAATTGTCTCAACATATCACTCTCTACAGCATACTAAAAGTTAACTCAAAGGGGAACAACCCCTTTTAGTGGATAGGAAGCCAGATGGGGAACCCACCCAAGGCAGATACCTGGGTGGGTTAAAAAGGCAACCTTTATTAGAAGAAAGCCAGCCAAATACAGTTTCATTCAGCAAGAGCACCTGCCGACCACCATTTTTTTCAGCAAGACCCCCTCTTTCCATCCCAGGCAGGTCACCTCCACCTTGGCCATCGTGCCATCGTCCTTCGCTATTCCTCCTTTGATCTACGCTGTGCTCTTTCCCCAGGAAGCGACTTCCACTGATCCATCGGTCACTCTTACTCCAGGCTGCAACTTCCCCTGTTCCATTGGCCACTCTTACTCCAGGCTGCAACTTCTTCAGATCCATCGGGCACTGTTACACCAGCCAGCAACTTCCACTGATCAACACACCATCTGATCCACTTCTTCGACCCAATGACGAGTTTCTGCCGGGGGCGGGAATCGAACTCACGACCTTGTGCACCGGGGGCAGATGCCTTAACCACTTGGCTATCCAGAAGGTCTCCCTTATAAGGCCCTCCAGGGAGCGTATTGACTCTATTAGGCAGAAAATAGCCTGCCGGCACTACCTGTTATATGAAGAGACACCAAGGGACGTTCGGCTGTAATGGTCACCTGGAACCCCTCCTGGAAGGCCTGGCTACTGTGGCGCCCTGGCTTAGGCGCCTGTTAAATGACCGGGGAGTCCCCAGTTCGAATCCCAGGAGGTTCCTTTTGCAAACCGTGGAGGCATGCTTAAGATGCCCTTTTCTTCAAGCAGCATTAGCCAGTTACTGCTAATGGTCATCCAAAACCGTTCCCGGTACACTGGGCCACTGTGGCGCACCGGCTAAGGCGCCTCTTGAATGGCCGGGGAGACCCGAGTTCGATTCCCAGGTGGTTTCTTTTGGAAACCTTGGAGGCAGGCATAAGATTCCCTTTTCTTCAAGCTGCATTAGCCAGTAAATGCTAATGGTCATCTGTTACCGCTCCAGGAAGGCCTGGACACTGTGGCGCACCGGCTAAGGTGCCTGTTTAATGGCCGGGGAGACCCGAGTTCGAATCCCGACAGGTATCCTTTGCAAACCTTGGAGGCATGCTTAAGATTCCCTTTTCTTCAATCTGCATTAGCCAGTTAATGCTAATGGTCATCCGGAACCGCTCCTGGGACACTTCGCCGCTGTGGCACACCGGCAAAGGCGCCTGTTAAATGGCCGGGGAGACCCGAGTTCGATTCCCGGGTGGTATGTTTTGGAAACCTTGGAGGCATGCTTAAGAATCCCTTTTCTTCAAGCTGCATTAGCCAGTTAATGCTAATGGTCATCCGGAACCACACCCGGGAGGCCTGGCCACTGTGGCGCGCCAGCTATGTCGTCTGTTAAATGGCCGGGGGGTCCCGAGTTCAAATCCCGAGAGGTATCTTTGGCAAACCTTGGAGGCATGCTTAAGATTCCCTTTTCTTCAAGCTGCAGTAGCCAGTTAATGCTAATGGTCATCCAGAACCACGCCAGGAAGGCCTGGCCACTGTGGCGTGCCATCTAAGGCGCCTGTTAAATGGCCAAGGATTCCCGAGTTCGATTCCCGGGTGGTATGTCTTGGAAACATTGGAGGCATGCTTAAGATTCCCCTTTTCTTCAAGCTGCATTAGCCAGTTAAGGCTAATGGTCATCCAGAACATTGCCTGAAACACTGGGCCCCTGTGGCGCACCGGCTAAGGTGCCTGTTAAATGTCCGAGCGGTCCCGAGTTCGAATCCCGGCTGGTAACTTTTGGAAACCTTGGAGGCATGCTTTAGATTTCCTTTTCAAATTGCATGTCTTTACATGTCTTTCACCCCACAGAGGCTGAAATTTGAGTCCCGCTTGGGGCTAGTCTGTTACACACCCGGGTATGTGTTGTTTTTTTCCATGTGGCTACATTAAAGCAACAGTTCAGTGGAACAATATGGCTGGGTATATACAGACGATGTCACTTTGGTTTGTGTGTTTAACACAAATGAGGGTCACTGACCCCATCTAAAAAGAAGTGCTCTGTAAGGCTATACATTTACTGTTACTGCTACTTTTTATGACTACTCTTTCTATTCAGGTCCGCTCCTATTCATATTCCAGTCTCTTATTCAAATCAATGCATGGTTGCTAAGGTAATATGGACCAGAGCAACCAGATTGTGGAAACCACATACTGGAGAGCCGCTGAATAAAACAGATTCGAAAAATAAATAAAACAAATTGCAAATTGTCTCAAAATATCACTCTCTACAGCATACTAAAAGTTAACTCAAAGGGGAACAACCCCTTTTAGTGGATAGGAAGCCAGATGGGGAACCCACCCAAGGCAGATACCTGGGTGGGTTAAAAAGGCAACCTTTATTAGAAGAAAGACAGCCAAATACAGTTTCATTCAGCAAGAGCACCTGCCGACCACCATTTTTTTCAGCAAGACCCCCTCTTTCCATCCCAGGCAGGTCACCTCCACCTTGGCCATCGTGCCACCGTGCCACCGTCCCTGCCTATTCCTCCTTTGATCTACGCTGTGCTCTTTCCCCAGGAAGCGACTTCCACTGATCCATCGGTCACTCTTACTCCAGGCTGCAACTTCCCCTGTTCCATTGGTCACTCTTACTCCAGGCAGCAACTTCTTCAGATCCATCGGGCACTGTTACACCAGCCAGCAACTTCCACTGATCAACACACCATCTGATCCACTTCTTCGACCCAATGATCTGTTCAGACGATGACGAGTTTCTGCCGGGGGCGGGAATCGAACTCACGACCTTGTGCACCGGGGGCAGATGCCTTAACCACTTGGCTATCCAGAAGGTCTCCCTTATAAGGCCCTCCAGGGAGAGTATTGACTCTATTAGGCAGAAAATAGCCTGCCGGCACTACCTGTTATATGAAGAGACACCAAGGGACGTTCGGCTGTAATGGTCACCTGGAACCCCTCCTGGAAGGCCTGGCTACTGTGGCGCCCTGGCTTAGGCGCCTGTTAACTGACCGGGGAGTCCCCAGTTCGAATCCCAGGAGGTTCCTTTTGCAAACCGTGGAGGCATGCTTAAGATGCCCTTTTCTTCAAGCAGCATTAGCCAGTTACTGCTAATGGTCATCCAAAACCGTTCCCGGTACACTGGGCCACTGTGGCGCACCGGCTAAGGCGCCTCTTGAATGGCCGGGGAGACCCGAGTTCGATTCCCAGGTGGTTTCTTTTGGAAACCTTGGAGGCAGGCATAAGATTCCCTTTTCTTCAAGCTGCATTAGCCAGTAAATGCTAATGGTCATCTGTTACCGCTCCAGGAAGGCCTGGACACTGTGGCGCACCGGCTAAGGTGCCTGTTTAATGGCCGGGGAGACCCGAGTTCGAATCCCGACAGGTATCCTTTGCAAACCTTGGAGGCATGCTTAAGATTCCCTTTTCTTCAATCTGCATTAGCCAGTTAATGCTAATGGTCATCCGGAACCGCTCCTGGGACACTTCGCCGCTGTGGCACACCGGCAAAGGCGCCTGTTAAATGGCCGGGGAGACCCGAGTTCGATTCCCGGGTGGTATGTTTTGGAAACCTTGGAGGCATGCTTAAGAATCCCTTTTCTTCAAGCTGCATTAGCCAGTTAATGCTAATGGTCATCCGGAACCACACCCGGGAGGCCTGGCCACTGTGGCGCGCCAGCTATGTCGTCTGTTAAATGGCCGGGGGGTCCCGAGTTCAAATCCCGAGAGGTATCTTTGGCAAACCTTGGAGGCATGCTTAAGATTCCCTTTTCTTCAAGCTGCAGTAGCCAGTTAATGCTAATGGTCATCCAGAACCACGCCAGGAAGGCCTGGCCACTGTGGCGTGCCATCTAAGGCGCCTGTTAAATGGCCAAGGATTCCCGAGTTCGATTCCCGGGTGGTATGTCTTGGAAACATTGGAGGCATGCTTAAGATTCCCCTTTTCTTCAAGCTGCATTAGCCAGTTAAGGCTAATGGTCATCCAGAACATTGCCTGAAACACTGGGCCCCTGTGGCGCACCGGCTAAGGTGCCTGTTAAATGTCCGAGCGGTCCCGAGTTCGAATCCCGGCTGGTAACTTTTGGAAACCTTGGAGGCATGCTTTAGATTTCCTTTTCAAATTGCATGTCTTTACATGTCTTTCACCCCACAGAGGCTGAAATTTGAGTCCCGCTTGGGGCTAGTCTGTTACACACCCGGGTATGTGTTGTTTTTTTCCATGTGGCTACATTAAAGCAACAGTTCAGTGGAACAATATGGCTGGGTATATACAGACGATGTCACTTTGGTTTGTGTGTTTAACACAAATGAGGGTCACTGACCCCATCTAAAAAGAAGTGCTCTGTAAGGCTATACATTTACTGTTACTGCTACTTTTTATGACTACTCTTTCTATTCAGGTCCGCTCCTATTCATATTCCAGTCTCTTATTCAAATCAATGCATGGTTGCTAAGGTAATATGGACCAGAGCAACCAGATTGTGGAAACCACATACTGGAGAGCCGCTGAATAAAACAGATTCGAAAAATAAATAAAACAAATTGCAAATTGTCTCAAAATATCACTCTCTACAGCATACTAAAAGTTAACTCAAAGGGGAACAACCCCTTTTAGTGGATAGGAAGCCAGATGGGGAACCCACCCAAGGCAGATACCTGGGTGGGTTAAAAAGGCAACCTTTATTAGAAGAAAGACAGCCAAATACAGTTTCATTCAGCAAGAGCACCTGCCGACCACCATTTTTTTCAGCAAGACCCCCTCTTTCCATCCCAGGCAGGTCACCTCCACCTTGGCCATCGTGCCACCGTGCCACCGTCCCTGCCTATTCCTCCTTTGATCTACGCTGTGCTCTTTCCCCAGGAAGCGACTTCCACTGATCCATCGGTCACTCTTACTCCAGGCTGCAACTTCCCCTGTTCCATTGGTCACTCTTACTCCAGGCAGCAACTTCTTCAGATCCATCGGGCACTGTTACACCAGCCAGCAACTTCCACTGATCAACACACCATCTGATCCACTTCTTCGACCCAATGATCTGTTCAGACGATGACGAGTTTCTGCCGGGGGCGGGAATCGAACTCACGACCTTGTGCACCGGGGGCAGATGCCTTAACCACTTGGCTATCCAGAAGGTCTCCCTTATAAGGCCCTCCAGGGAGAGTATTGACTCTATTAGGCAGAAAATAGCCTGCCGGCACTACCTGTTATATGAAGAGACACCAAGGGACGTTCGGCTGTAATGGTCACCTGGAACCCCTCCTGGAAGGCCTGGCTACTGTGGCGCCCTGGCTTAGGCGCCTGTTAACTGACCGGGGAGTCCCCAGTTCGAATCCCAGGAGGTTCCTTTTGCAAACCGTGGAGGCATGCTTAAGATGCCCTTTTCTTCAAGCAGCATTAGCCAGTTACTGCTAATGGTCATCCAAAACCGTTCCCGGTACACTGGGCCACTGTGGCGCACCGGCTAAGGCGCCTCTTGAATGGCCGGGGAGACCCGAGTTCGATTCCCAGGTGGTTTCTTTTGGAAACCTTGGAGGCAGGCATAAGATTCCCTTTTCTTCAAGCTGCATTAGCCAGAAAATGCTAATGGTCATCTGTTACCGCTCCAGGAAGGCCTGGACACTGTGGCGCACCGGCTAAGGTGCCTGTTTAATGGCCGGGGAGACCCGAGTTCGAATCCCGACAGGTATCCTTTGCAAACCTTGGAGGCATGCTTAAGATTCCCTTTTCTTCAATCTGCATTAGCCAGTTAATGCTAATGGTCATCCGGAACCGCTCCTGGGACACTTGGCCGCTGTGGCACACCGGCAAAGGCGCCTGTTAAATGGCCGGGGAGACCCGAGTTCGATTCCCGGGTGGTATGTTTTGGAAACCTTGGAGGCATGCTTAAGAATCCCTTTTCTTCAAGCTGCATTAGCCAGTTAATGCTAATGGTCATCCGGAACCACACCCGGGAGGCCTGGCCACTGTGGCGCGCCAGCTATGTCGTCTGTTAAATGGCCGGGGGGTCCCGAGTTCAAATCCCGAGAGGTATCTTTGGCAAACCTTGGAGGCATGCTTAAGATTCCCTTTTCTTCAAGCTGCAGTAGCCAGTTAATGCTAATGGTCATCCAGAACCACGCCAGGAAGGCCTGGCCACTGTGGCGTGCCATCTAAGGCGCCTGTTAAATGGCCAAGGATTCCCGAGTTCGATTCCCGGGTGGTATGTCTTGGAAACATTGGAGGCATGCTTAAGATTCCCCTTTTCTTCAAGCTGCATTAGCCAGTTAAGGCTAATGGTCATCCAGAACATTGCCTGAAACACTGGGCCCCTGTGGCGCACCGGCTAAGGTGCCTGTTAAATGTCCGAGCGGTCCCGAGTTCGAATCCCGGCTGGTAACTTTTGGAAACCTTGGAGGCATGCTTTAGATTTCCTTTTCAAATTGCATGTCTTTACATGTCTTTCACCCCACAGAGGCTGAAATTTGAGTCCCGCTTGGGGCTAGTCTGTTACACACCCGGGTATGTGTTGTTTTTTTCCATGTGGCTACATTAAAGCAACAGTTCAGTGGAACAATATGGCTGGGTATATACAGACGATGTCACTTTGGTTTGTGTGTTTAACACAAATGAGGGTCACTGACCCCATCTAAAAAGAAGTGCTCTGTAAGGCTATACATTTACTGTTACTGCTACTTTTTATGACTACTCTTTCTATTCAGGTCCGCTCCTATTCATATTCCAGTCTCTTATTCAAATCAATGCATGGTTGCTAAGGTAATATGGACCAGAGCAACCAGATTGTGGAAACCACATACTGGAGAGCCGCTGAATAAAACAGATTCGAAAAATAAATAAAACAAATTGCAAATTGTCTCAAAATATCACTCTCTACAGCATACTAAAAGTTAACTCAAAGGGGAACAACCCCTTTTAGTGGATAGGAAGCCAGATGGGGAACCCACCCAAGGCAGATACCTGGGTGGGTTAAAAAGGCAACCTTTATTAGAAGAAAGACAGCCAAATACAGTTTCATTCAGCAAGAGCACCTGCCGACCACCATTTTTTTCAGCAAGACCCCCTCTTTCCATCCCAGGCAGGTCACCTCCACCTTGGCCATCGTGCCACCGTGCCACCGTCCCTGCCTATTCCTCCTTTGATCTACGCTGTGCTCTTTCCCCAGGAAGCGACTTCCACTGATCCATCGGTCACTCTTACTCCAGGCTGCAACTTCCCCTGTTCCATTGGTCACTCTTACTCCAGGCAGCAACTTCTTCAGATCCATCGGGCACTGTTACACCAGCCAGCAACTTCCACTGATCAACACACCATCTGATCCACTTCTTCGACCCAATGATCTGTTCAGACGATGACGAGTTTCTGCCGGGGGCGGGAATCGAACTCACGACCTTGTGCACCGGGGGCAGATGCCTTAACCACTTGGCTATCCAGAAGGTCTCCCTTATAAGGCCCTCCAGGGAGAGTATTGACTCTATTAGGCAGAAAATAGCCTGCCGGCACTACCTGTTATATGAAGAGACACCAAGGGACGTTCGGCTGTAATGGTCACCTGGAACCCCTCCTGGAAGGCCTGGCTACTGTGGCGCCCTGGCTTAGGCGCCTGTTAACTGACCGGGGAGTCCCCAGTTCGAATCCCAGGAGGTTCCTTTTGCAAACCGTGGAGGCATGCTTAAGATGCCCTTTTCTTCAAGCAGCATTAGCCAGTTACTGCTAATGGTCATCCAAAACCGTTCCCGGTACACTGGGCCACTGTGGCGCACCGGCTAAGGCGCCTCTTGAATGGCCGGGGAGACCCGAGTTCGATTCCCAGGTGGTTTCTTTTGGAAACCTTGGAGGCAGGCATAAGATTCCCTTTTCTTCAAGCTGCATTAGCCAGAAAATGCTAATGGTCATCTGTTACCGCTCCAGGAAGGCCTGGACACTGTGGCGCACCGGCTAAGGTGCCTGTTTAATGGCCGGGGAGACCCGAGTTCGAATCCCGACAGGTATCCTTTGCAAACCTTGGAGGCATGCTTAAGATTCCCTTTTCTTCAATCTGCATTAGCCAGTTAATGCTAATGGTCATCCGGAACCGCTCCTGGGACACTTCGCCGCTGTGGCACACCGGCAAAGGCGCCTGTTAAATGGCCGGGGAGACCCGAGTTCGATTCCCGGGTGGTATGTTTTGGAAACCTTGGAGGCATGCTTAAGAATCCCTTTTCTTCAAGCTGCATTAGCCAGTTAATGCTAATGGTCATCCGGAACCACACCCGGGAGGCCTGGCCACTGTGGCGCGCCAGCTATGTCGTCTGTTAAATGGCCGGGGGGTCCCGAGTTCAAATCCCGAGAGGTATCTTTGGCAAACCTTGGAGGCATGCTTAAGATTCCCTTTTCTTCAAGCTGCAGTAGCCAGTTAATGCTAATGGTCATCCAGAACCACGCCAGGAAGGCCTGGCCACTGTGGCGTGCCATCTAAGGCGCCTGTTAAATGGCCAAGGATTCCCGAGTTCGATTCCCGGGTGGTATGTCTTGGAAACATTGGAGGCATGCTTAAGATTCCCCTTTTCTTCAAGCTGCATTAGCCAGTTAAGGCTAATGGTCATCCAGAACATTGCCTGAAACACTGGGCCCCTGTGGCGCACCGGCTAAGGTGCCTGTTAAATGTCCGAGCGGTCCCGAGTTCGAATCCCGGCTGGTAACTTTTGGAAACCTTGGAGGCATGCTTTAGATTTCCTTTTCAAATTGCATGTCTTTACATGTCTTTCACCCCACAGAGGCTGAAATTTGAGTCCCGCTTGGGGCTAGTCTGTTACACACCCGGGTATGTGTTGTTTTTTTCCATGTGGCTACATTAAAGCAACAGTTCAGTGGAACAATATGGCTGGGTATATACAGACGATGTCACTTTGGTTTGTGTGTTTAACACAAATGAGGGTCACTGACCCCATCTAAAAAGAAGTGCTCTGTAAGGCTATACATTTACTGTTACTGCTACTTTTTATGACTACTCTTTCCTTTCTATTCAGGTCCGCTCCTATTCATATTCCAGTCTCTTATTCAAATCAATGCATGGTTGCTAAGGTAATATGGACCAGAGCAACCAGATTGTGGAAACCACATACTGGAGAGCCGCTGAATAAAACAGATTCGAAAAATAAATAAAACAAATTGCAAATTGTCTCAAAATATCACTCTCTACAGCATACTAAAAGTTAACTCAAAGGGGAACAACCCCTTTTAGTGGATAGGAAGCCAGATGGGGAACCCACCCAAGGCAGATACCTGGGTGGGTTAAAAAGGCAACCTTTATTAGAAGAAAGACAGCCAAATACAGTTTCATTCAGCAAGAGCACCTGCCGACCACCATTTTTTTCAGCAAGACCCCCTCTTTCCATCCCAGGCAGGTCACCTCCACCTTGGCCATCGTGCCACCGTGCCACCGTCCCTGCCTATTCCTCCTTTGATCTACGCTGTGCTCTTTCCCCAGGAAGCGACTTCCACTGATCCATCGGTCACTCTTACTCCAGGCTGCAACTTCCCCTGTTCCATTGGTCACTCTTACTCCAGGCAGCAACTTCTTCAGATCCATCGGGCACTGTTACACCAGCCAGCAACTTCCACTGATCAACACACCATCTGATCCACTTCTTCGACCCAATGATCTGTTCAGACGATGACGAGTTTCTGCCGGGGGCGGGAATCGAACTCACGACCTTGTGCACCGGGGGCAGATGCCTTAACCACTTGGCTATCCAGAAGGTCTCCCTTATAAGGCCCTCCAGGGAGAGTATTGACTCTATTAGGCAGAAAATAGCCTGCCGGCACTACCTGTTATATGAAGAGACACCAAGGGACGTTCGGCTGTAATGGTCACCTGGAACCCCTCCTGGAAGGCCTGGCTACTGTGGCGCCCTGGCTTAGGCGCCTGTTAACTGACCGGGGAGTCCCCAGTTCGAATCCCAGGAGGTTCCTTTTGCAAACCGTGGAGGCATGCTTAAGATGCCCTTTTCTTCAAGCAGCATTAGCCAGTTACTGCTAATGGTCATCCAAAACCGTTCCCGGTACACTGGGCCACTGTGGCGCACCGGCTAAGGCGCCTCTTGAATGGCCGGGGAGACCCGAGTTCGATTCCCAGGTGGTTTCTTTTGGAAACCTTGGAGGCAGGCATAAGATTCCCTTTTCTTCAAGCTGCATTAGCCAGTAAATGCTAATGGTCATCTGTTACCGCTCCAGGAAGGCCTGGACACTGTGGCGCACCGGCTAAGGTGCCTGTTTAATGGCCGGGGAGACCCGAGTTCGAATCCCGACAGGTATCCTTTGCAAACCTTGGAGGCATGCTTAAGATTCCCTTTTCTTCAATCTGCATTAGCCAGTTAATGCTAATGGTCATCCGGAACCGCTCCTGGGACACTTCGCCGCTGTGGCACACCGGCAAAGGCGCCTGTTAAATGGCCGGGGAGACCCGAGTTCGATTCCCGGGTGGTATGTTTTGGAAACCTTGGAGGCATGCTTAAGAATCCCTTTTCTTCAAGCTGCATTAGCCAGTTAATGCTAATGGTCATCCGGAACCACACCCGGGAGGCCTGGCCACTGTGGCGCGCCAGCTATGTCGTCTGTTAAATGGCCGGGGGGTCCCGAGTTCAAATCCCGAGAGGTATCTTTGGCAAACCTTGGAGGCATGCTTAAGATTCCCTTTTCTTCAAGCTGCAGTAGCCAGTTAATGCTAATGGTCATCCAGAACCACGCCAGGAAGGCCTGGCCACTGTGGCGTGCCATCTAAGGCGCCTGTTAAATGGCCAAGGATTCCCGAGTTCGATTCCCGGGTGGTATGTCTTGGAAACATTGGAGGCATGCTTAAGATTCCCCTTTTCTTCAAGCTGCATTAGCCAGTTAAGGCTAATGGTCATCCAGAACATTGCCTGAAACACTGGGCCCCTGTGGCGCACCGGCTAAGGTGCCTGTTAAATGTCCGAGCGGTCCCGAGTTCGAATCCCGGCTGGTAACTTTTGGAAACCTTGGAGGCATGCTTTAGATTTCCTTTTCAAATTGCATGTCTTTACATGTCTTTCACCCCACAGAGGCTGAAATTTGAGTCCCGCTTGGGGCTAGTCTGTTACACACCCGGGTATGTGTTGTTTTTTTCCATGTGGCTACATTAAAGCAACAGTTCAGTGGAACAATATGGCTGGGTATATACAGACGATGTCACTTTGGTTTGTGTGTTTAACACAAATGAGGGTCACTGACCCCATCTAAAAAGAAGTGCTCTGTAAGGCTATACATTTACTGTTACTGCTACTTTTTATGACTACTCTTTCTATTCAGGTCCGCTCCTATTCATATTCCAGTCTCTTATTCAAATCAATGCATGGTTGCTAAGGTAATATGGACCAGAGCAACCAGATTGTGGAAACCACATACTGGAGAGCCGCTGAATAAAACAGATTCGAAAAATAAATAAAACAAATTGCAAATTGTCTCAAAATATCACTCTCTACAGCATACTAAAAGTTAACTCAAAGGGGAACAACCCCTTTTAGTGGATAGGAAGCCAGATGGGGAACCCACCCAAGGCAGATACCTGGGTGGGTTAAAAAGGCAACCTTTATTAGAAGAAAGACAGCCAAATACAGTTTCATTCAGCAAGAGCACCTGCCGACCACCATTTTTTTCAGCAAGACCCCCTCTTTCCATCCCAGGCAGGTCACCTCCACCTTGGCCATCGTGCCACCGTGCCACCGTCCCTGCCTATTCCTCCTTTGATCTACGCTGTGCTCTTTCCCCAGGAAGCGACTTCCACTGATCCATCGGTCACTCTTACTCCAGGCTGCAACTTCCCCTGTTCCATTGGTCACTCTTACTCCAGGCAGCAACTTCTTCAGATCCATCGGGCACTGTTACACCAGCCAGCAACTTCCACTGATCAACACACCATCTGATCCACTTCTTCGACCCAATGATCTGTTCAGACGATGACGAGTTTCTGCCGGGGGCGGGAATCGAACTCACGACCTTGTGCACCGGGGGCAGATGCCTTAACCACTTGGCTATCCAGAAGGTCTCCCTTATAAGGCCCTCCAGGGAGAGTATTGACTCTATTAGGCAGAAAATAGCCTGCCGGCACTACCTGTTATATGAAGAGACACCAAGGGACGTTCGGCTGTAATGGTCACCTGGAACCCCTCCTGGAAGGCCTGGCTACTGTGGCGCCCTGGCTTAGGCGCCTGTTAACTGACCGGGGAGTCCCCAGTTCGAATCCCAGGAGGTTCCTTTTGCAAACCGTGGAGGCATGCTTAAGATGCCCTTTTCTTCAAGCAGCATTAGCCAGTTACTGCTAATGGTCATCCAAAACCGTTCCCGGTACACTGGGCCACTGTGGCGCACCGGCTAAGGCGCCTCTTGAATGGCCGGGGAGACCCGAGTTCGATTCCCAGGTGGTTTCTTTTGGAAACCTTGGAGGCAGGCATAAGATTCCCTTTTCTTCAAGCTGCATTAGCCAGTAAATGCTAATGGTCATCTGTTACCGCTCCAGGAAGGCCTGGACACTGTGGCGCACCGGCTAAGGTGCCTGTTTAATGGCCGGGGAGACCCGAGTTCGAATCCCGACAGGTATCCTTTGCAAACCTTGGAGGCATGCTTAAGATTCCCTTTTCTTCAATCTGCATTAGCCAGTTAATGCTAATGGTCATCCGGAACCGCTCCTGGGACACTTGGCCGCTGTGGCACACCGGCAAAGGCGCCTGTTAAATGGCCGGGGAGACCCGAGTTCGATTCCCGGGTGGTATGTTTTGGAAACCTTGGAGGCATGCTTAAGAATCCCTTTTCTTCAAGCTGCATTAGCCAGTTAATGCTAATGGTCATCCGGAACCACACCCGGGAGGCCTGGCCACTGTGGCGCGCCAGCTATGTCGTCTGTTAAATGGCCGGGGGTCCCGAGTTCAAATCCCGAGAGGTATCTTTGGCAAACCTTGGAGGCATGCTTAAGATTCCCTTTTCTTCAAGCTGCAGTAGCCAGTTAATGCTAATGGTCATCCAGAACCACGCCAGGAAGGCCTGGCCACTGTGGCGTGCCATCTAAGGCGCCTGTTAAATGGCCAAGGATTCCCGAGTTCGATTCCCGGGTGGTATGTCTTGGAAACATTGGAGGCATGCTTAAGATTCCCCTTTTCTTCAAGCTGCATTAGCCAGTTAAGGCTAATGGTCATCCAGAACATTGCCTGAAACACTGGGCCCCTGTGGCGCACCGGCTAAGGTGCCTGTTAAATGTCCGAGCGGTCCCGAGTTCGAATCCCGGCTGGTAACTTTTGGAAACCTTGGAGGCATGCTTTAGATTTCCTTTTCAAATTGCATGTCTTTACATGTCTTTCACCCCACAGAGGCTGAAATTTGAGTCCCGCTTGGGGCTAGTCTGTTACACACCCGGGTATGTGTTGTTTTTTTCCATGTGGCTACATTAAAGCAACAGTTCAGTGGAACAATATGGCTGGGTATATACAGACGATGTCACTTTGGTTTGTGTGTTTAACACAAATGAGGGTCACTGACCCCATCTAAAAAGAAAAGAAGTGCTCTGTAAGGCTATACATTTACTGTTACTGCTACTTTTTATGACTACTCTTTCTATTCAGGTCCGCTCCTATTCATATTCCAGTCTCTTATTCAAATCAATGCATGGTTGCTAAGGTAATATGGACCAGAGCAACCAGATTGTGGAAACCACATACTGGAGAGCCGCTGAATAAAACAGATTCGAAAAATAAATAAAACAAATTGCAAATTGTCTCAAAATATCACTCTCTACAGCATACTAAAAGTTAACTCAAAGGGGAACAACCCCTTTTAGTGGATAGGAAGCCAGATGGGGAACCCACCCAAGGCAGATACCTGGGTGGGTTAAAAAGGCAACCTTTATTAGAAGAAAGACAGCCAAATACAGTTTCATTCAGCAAGAGCACCTGCCGACCACCATTTTTTTCAGCAAGACCCCCTCTTTCCATCCCAGGCAGGTCACCTCCACCTTGGCCATCGTGCCACCGTGCCACCGTCCCTGCCTATTCCTCCTTTGATCTACGCTGTGCTCTTTCCCCAGGAAGCGACTTCCACTGATCCATCGGTCACTCTTACTCCAGGCTGCAACTTCCCCTGTTCCATTGGTCACTCTTACTCCAGGCAGCAACTTCTTCAGATCCATCGGGCACTGTTACACCAGCCAGCAACTTCCACTGATCAACACACCATCTGATCCACTTCTTCGACCCAATGATCTGTTCAGACGATGACGAGTTTCTGCCGGGGGCGGGAATCGAACTCACGACCTTGTGCACCGGGGGCAGATGCCTTAACCACTTGGCTATCCAGAAGGTCTCCCTTATAAGGCCCTCCAGGGAGAGTATTGACTCTATTAGGCAGAAAATAGCCTGCCGGCACTACCTGTTATATGAAGAGACACCAAGGGACGTTCGGCTGTAATGGTCACCTGGAACCCCTCCTGGAAGGCCTGGCTACTGTGGCGCCCTGGCTTAGGCGCCTGTTAACTGACCGGGGAGTCCCCAGTTCGAATCCCAGGAGGTTCCTTTTGCAAACCGTGGAGGCATGCTTAAGATGCCCTTTTCTTCAAGCAGCATTAGCCAGTTACTGCTAATGGTCATCCAAAACCGTTCCCGGTACACTGGGCCACTGTGGCGCACCGGCTAAGGCGCCTCTTGAATGGCCGGGGAGACCCGAGTTCGATTCCCAGGTGGTTTCTTTTGGAAACCTTGGAGGCAGGCATAAGATTCCCTTTTCTTCAAGCTGCATTAGCCAGTAAATGCTAATGGTCATCTGTTACCGCTCCAGGAAGGCCTGGACACTGTGGCGCACCGGCTAAGGTGCCTGTTTAATGGCCGGGGAGACCCGAGTTCGAATCCCGACAGGTATCCTTTGCAAACCTTGGAGGCATGCTTAAGATTCCCTTTTCTTCAATCTGCATTAGCCAGTTAATGCTAATGGTCATCCGGAACCGCTCCTGGGACACTTCGCCGCTGTGGCACACCGGCAAAGGCGCCTGTTAAATGGCCGGGGAGACCCGAGTTCGATTCCCGGGTGGTATGTTTTGGAAACCTTGGAGGCATGCTTAAGAATCCCTTTTCTTCAAGCTGCATTAGCCAGTTAATGCTAATGGTCATCCGGAACCACACCCGGGAGGCCTGGCCACTGTGGCGCGCCAGCTATGTCGTCTGTTAAATGGCCGGGGGGTCCCGAGTTCAAATCCCGAGAGGTATCTTTGGCAAACCTTGGAGGCATGCTTAAGATTCCCTTTTCTTCAAGCTGCAGTAGCCAGTTAATGCTAATGGTCATCCAGAACCACGCCAGGAAGGCCTGGCCACTGTGGCGTGCCATCTAAGGCGCCTGTTAAATGGCCAAGGATTCCCGAGTTCGATTCCCGGGTGGTATGTCTTGGAAACATTGGAGGCATGCTTAAGATTCCCCTTTTCTTCAAGCTGCATTAGCCAGTTAAGGCTAATGGTCATCCAGAACATTGCCTGAAACACTGGGCCCCTGTGGCGCACCGGCTAAGGTGCCTGTTAAATGTCCGAGCGGTCCCGAGTTCGAATCCCGGCTGGTAACTTTTGGAAACCTTGGAGGCATGCTTTAGATTTCCTTTTCAAATTGCATGTCTTTACATGTCTTTCACCCCACAGAGGCTGAAATTTGAGTCCCGCTTGGGGCTAGTCTGTTACACACCCGGGTATGTGTTGTTTTTTTCCATGTGGCTACATTAAAGCAACAGTTCAGTGGAACAATATGGCTGGGTATATACAGACGATGTCACTTTGGTTTGTGTGTTTAACACAAATGAGGGTCACTGACCCCATCTAAAAAGAAGTGCTCTGTAAGGCTATACATTTACTGTTACTGCTACTTTTTATGACTACTCTTTCTATTCAGGTCCGCTCCTATTCATATTCCAGTCTCTTATTCAAATCAATGCATGGTTGCTAAGGTAATATGGACCAGAGCAACCAGATTGTGGAAACCACATACTGGAGAGCCGCTGAATAAAACAGATTCGAAAAATAAATAAAACAAATTGCAAATTGTCTCAAAATATCACTCTCTACAGCATACTAAAAGTTAACTCAAAGGGGAACAACCCCTTTTAGTGGATAGGAAGCCAGATGGGGAACCCACCCAAGGCAGATACCTGGGTGGGTTAAAAAGGCAACCTTTATTAGAAGAAAGACAGCCAAATACAGTTTCATTCAGCAAGAGCACCTGCCGACCACCATTTTTTTCAGCAAGACCCCCTCTTTCCATCCCAGGCAGGTCACCTCCACCTTGGCCATCGTGCCACCGTGCCACCGTCCCTGCCTATTCCTCCTTTGATCTACGCTGTGCTCTTTCCCCAGGAAGCGACTTCCACTGATCCATCGGTCACTCTTACTCCAGGCTGCAACTTCCCCTGTTCCATTGGCCACTCTTACTCCAGGCAGCAACTTCTTCAGATCCATCGGGCACTGTTACACCAGCCAGCAACTTCCACTGATCAACACACCATCTGATCCACTTCTTCGACCCAATGATCTGTTCAGACGATGACGAGTTTCTGCCGGGGGCGGGAATCGAACTCACGACCTTGTGCACCGGGGGCAGATGCCTTAACCACTTGGCTATCCAGAAGGTCTCCCTTATAAGGCCCTCCAGGGAGAGTATTGACTCTATTAGGCAGAAAATAGCCTGCCGGCACTACCTGTTATATGAAGAGACACCAAGGGACGTTCGGCTGTAATGGTCACCTGGAACCCCTCCTGGAAGGCCTGGCTACTGTGGCGCCCTGGCTTAGGCGCCTGTTAACTGACCGGGGAGTCCCCAGTTCGAATCCCAGGAGGTTCCTTTTGCAAACCGTGGAGGCATGCTTAAGATGCCCTTTTCTTCAAGCAGCATTAGCCAGTTACTGCTAATGGTCATCCAAAACCGTTCCCGGTACACTGGGCCACTGTGGCGCACCGGCTAAGGCGCCTCTTGAATGGCCGGGGAGACCCGAGTTCGATTCCCAGATGGTATCTTTTGGAAACCTTGGAGGCATGCTTAAGATTCCCTTTTCTTCAAGCTGCATTAGCCAGTAAATGCTAATGGTCATCTGTTACCGCTCCAGGAAGGCCTGGACACTGTGGCGCACCGGCTAAGGTGCCTGTTTAATGGCCGGGGAGACCCGAGTTCGAATCCCGACAGGTATCCTTTGCAAACCTTGGAGGCATGCTTAAGATTCCCTTTTCTTCAATCTGCATTAGCCAGTTAATGCTAATGGTCATCCGGAACCGCTCCTGGGACACTTGGCCGCTGTGGCACACCGGCAAAGGCGCCTGTTAAATGGCCGGGGAGACCCGAGTTCGATTCCCGGGTGGTATGTTTTGGAAACCTTGGAGGCATGCTTAAGAATCCCTTTTCTTCAAGCTGCATTAGCCAGTTAATGCTAATGGTCATCCGGAACCACACCCGGAAGGCCTGGCCACTGTGGCGCGCCAGCTATGTCGTCTGTTAAATGGCCGGGGAGTCCCGAGTTCAAATCCCGAGAGGTATCTTTGGCAAACCTTGGAGGCATGCTTAAGATTCCCTTTTCTTCAAGCTGCAGTAGCCAGTTAATGCTAATGGTCATCCAGAACCACGCCAGGAAGGCCTGGCCACTGTGGCGTGCCATCTAAGGCGCCTGTTAAATGGCCAAGGATTCCCGAGTTCGATTCCCGGGTGGTATGTCTTGGAAACATTGGAGGCATGCTTAAGATTCCCCTTTTCTTCAAGCTGCATTAGCCAGTTAAGGCTAATGGTCATCCAGAACATTGCCTGAAACACTGGGCCCCTGTGGCGCACCGGCTAAGGTGCCTGTTAAATGTCCGAGCGGTCCCGAGTTCGAATCCCGGCTGGTAACTTTTGGAAACCTTGGAGGCATGCTTTAGATTTCCTTTTCAAATTGCATGTCTTTACATGTCTTTCACCCCACAGAGGCTGAAATTTGAGTCCCGCTTGGGGCTAGTCTGTTCCACACCCGGGTATGTGTTGTTTTTTTCCATGTGGCTACATTAAAGCAACAGTTCAGTGGAACAATATGGCTGGGTATATACAGACGATGTAACTTTGGTTTGTGTGTTTAACACAGAACAACTAAACCCAGATAACCCAATATTTTTTCAAGTTCTGTACAGAACACTACTCTGAATAAGCAATTTTCAAGGTTAGCCGTGGGCTGGAGCTATGCAAACCCCAAAAAAGGGCAGCAGGGGAGGTGTTTGCTATATGGGGATTCCCCCAAATCGATGTGATGGCAAGGCATGGGCAAGGTATGGTCAAAGAAAGGGCAAGGTATGGGCAAGGTAAGCGCAAGGTATGGGCAATGTGTTAAATGGGGACCCATGACCAGAAGCAGATGCATGGGTAGTTTAAAGGAGTGGTTCACCTCTACGTTAACTTTTTTGTATGGTATAGAATGGCCAATTCTAAGCAACTTTTCAATTGGTCCACATTATTTATTTTTTATAGTTTCTGAATTATTTGCCTTTTTCTTCTGACTCTTTCCAGCTTTCAAATGGGGTCACTGACCCCATCTAAAAAGAAGTGCTCTGTAAGGCTATACATTTACTGTTACTGCTACTTTTTATGACTACTCTTTCTATTCAGGTCCGCTCCTATTCATATTCCAGTCTCTTATTCAAATCAATGCATGGTTGCTAAGGTAATATGGACCAGAGCAACCAGATTGTGGAAACCACATACTGGAGAGCTGCTGAATAAAAAGATTCGAAAAATAAATAAAACAAATTGCAAATTGTCTCAAAATATCACTCTCTACAGCATACTAAAAGTTAACTCAAAGGGGAACAACCCCTTTTAGTGGATAGGAAGCCAGATGGGGAACCCACCCAAGGCAGATACCTGGGTGGGTTAAAAAGGCAACCTTTATTAGAAGAAAGCCAGCCAAATACAGTTTCATTCAGCAAGAGCACCTGCCGACCACCATTTTTTTCAGCAAGACCCCCTCTTTCCATCCCAGGCAGGTCACCTCCACCTTGGCCATCGTGCCATCGTCCCTCCCTATTCCTCCTTTGATCTACGCTGTGCTCTTTCCCCAGGAAGCGACTTCCACTGATCCATCGGTCACTCTTACTCCAGGCTGCAACTTCCCCTGTTCCATTGGCCACTCTTACTCCAGGCTGCAACTTCTTCAGATCCATCGGGCACTGTTACACCAGCCAGCAACTTCCACTGATCAACACACCATCTGATCCACTTCTTCGACCCAATGATCTGTTCAGACGATGACGAGTTTCTGCCGGGGGCGGGAATCGAACTCACGACCTTGTGCACCGGGGGCAGATGCCTTAACCACTTGGCTATCCAGAAGGTCTCCCTTATAAGGCCCTCCAGGGAGAGTATTGACTCTATTAGGCAGAAAATAGCCTGCCGGCACTACCTGTTATATGAAGAGACACCAAGGGACGTTCGGCTGTAATGGTCACCTGGAACCCCTCCTGGAAGGCCTGGCTACTGTGGCGCCCTGGCTTAGGCGCCTGTTAAATGACCGGGGAGTCCCCAGTTCGAATCCCAGGAGGTTCCTTTTGCAAACCGTGGAGGCATGCTTAAGATGCCCTTTTCTTCAAGCAGCATTAGCCAGTTACTGCTAATGGTCATCCAAAACCGTTCCTGGTACACTGGGCCACTGTGGCGCACCGGCTAAGGCGCCTCTTGAATGGCCGGGGAGACCCGAGTTCGATTCCCAGTGGTATCTTTTGGAAACCTTGGAGGCATGCTTAAGATTCCCTTTTCTTCAAGCTGCATTAGCCAGTAAATGCTAATGGTCATCTGTTACCGCTCCAGGAAGGCCTGGACACTGTGGCGCACCGGCTAAGGTGCCTGTTTAATGGCCGGGGAGTCCCGAGTTCGAATCCCGGGTGGTATCCTTTGCAAACCTTGGAGGCATGCTTAAGATTCCCTTTTCTTCAATCTGCATTAGCCAGTTAATGCTAATGGTCATCCGGAACCGCTCCTGGGACACTTGGCCGCTGTGGCACACCGGCAAAGGCGCCTGTTAAATGGCCGGGGAGACCCGAGTTCGATTCCCGGGTGGTATGTTTTGGAAACCTTGGAGGCATGCTTAAGAATCCCTTTTCTTCAAGCTGCATTAGCCAGTTAATGCTAATGGTCATCCGGAACCACACCTGTAAGGCCTGGCCACTGTGGCGCGCCA
Organism: Xenopus laevis; assembly: GCF_017654675.1. Lineage (NCBI taxonomy): Eukaryota > Metazoa > Chordata > Amphibia > Anura > Pipidae > Xenopus > Xenopus laevis. The sequence continues at coordinate 91,866,440 of NC_054380.1, read as the reverse complement.
GCTATGTCGTCTGTTAAATGGCCGGGGAGTCCCGAGTTCAAATCCCGAGAGGTATCTTTGGCAAACCTTGGAGGCATGCTTAAGATTCTCTTTTCTTCAAGCTGCAGTAGCCAGTTAATGCTAATGGTCATCCCGAACCACACCCGGAAGGCCTGGCCACTGTGGCGCGCCAGCTATGTCGTCTGTTAAATGGCCGGGGAGTCCCGAGTTCGATTCCCGGGTGGTATGTCTTGGAAACATTGGAGGCATGCTTAAGATTCCCCTTTTCTTCAAGCTGCATTAGCCAGTTAAGGCTAATGGTCATCCGGAACATTGCCCAAAACGCTTGGCCCCTGTGGCGCACCGGCTAAGGTGCCTGTTAAATGGCCGAGCAGTCCCGAGTTCGAATCCCGGGTGGTGACTTTTGGAAACCTTGGAGGCATGCTTTAGATTTCCTTTTCAAATTGCATGTCTTTACATGTCTTTCACCCCACAGAGGCTGAAATTTGAGTCCCGCTTGGGGCTAGTCTGTTCCACACCGGGGTATGTGTTCTTTTTTCATTTGGCTACATTGAAGCAACAGTTCAGTGTAACAATATGGCTGGGTATATACAGACGACGTCACTTTGGTTTGTGTGTTTAACACAGAACAACTAAACCCAGATAACCCAATATTTTTTCAAGTTCTGTACAGAACACTACTCTGAATAAGCAATTTTCAAGGTTAGCCGTGGGCTGGAGCTATGCAAACCCCAAAAAAGGGCAGCAGGGGAGGTGTTTGCTATATGGGGATTCCCCCAAATCGATGTGATGGCAAGGCATGGGCAAGGTATGGTCAAAGAAAGGGCAAGGTATGGGCAAGGTAAGCGCAAGGTATGGGCAATGTGTTAAATGGGGACCCATGACCAGAAGCAGATGCATGGGTAGTTTAAAGGAGTGGTTCACCTCTACGTTAACTTTTTTGTATGGTATAGAATGGCCAATTCTAAGCAACTTTTCAATTGGTCCACATTATTTATTTTTTATAGTTTCTGAATTATTTGCCTTTTTCTTCTGACTCTTTCCAGCTTTCAAATGGGGGTCACTGACCCCATCTAAAAAGAAGTGCTCTGTAAGGCTATACATTTACTGTTACTGCTACTTTTTATGACTACTCTTTCTATTCAGGTCCTCTCCTATTCATATTCCAGTCTCTTATTCAAATCTATGCATGGTTGCTAAGGTAATATGGACCAGAGCAACCAGATTGTGGAAACCACATACTGGAGAGCTGCTGAATAAAAAAGATTCGAAAAATAAATAAAACAAATTGCAAATTGTCTCAAAATATCACTCTCTACAGCATACTAAAAGTTAACTCAAAGGGGAACAACCCCTTTTAGTGGATAGGAAGCCAGATGGGGAACCCACCCAAGGCAGATACCTGGGTGGGTTAAAAAGGCAACCTTTATTAGAAGAAAGCCAGCCAAATACAGTTTCATTCAGCAAGAGCACCTGCCGACCACCATTTTTTTCAGCAAGACCCCCTCTTTCCATCCCAGGCAGGTCACCTCCACCTTGGCCATCGTGCCATCGTCCCTGCCTATTCCTCCTTTGATCTACGCTGTGCTCTTTCCCCAGGAAGCGACTTCCACTGATCCATCGGTCACTCTTACTCCAGGCTGCAACTTCCCCTGTTCCATTGGTCACTCTTACTCCAGGCAGCAACTTCTTCAGATCCATCGGGCACTGTTACACCAGCCAGCAACTTCCACTGATCAACACACCATCTGATCCACTTCTTCGACCCAATGATCTGTTCAGACGATGACGAGTTTCTGCCGGGGGCGGGAATCGAACTCACGACCTTGTGCACCGGGGGCAGATGCCTTAACCACTTGGCTATCCAGAAGGTCTCCCTTATAAGGCCCTCCAGGGAGAGTATTGACTCTATTAGGCAGAAAATAGCCTGCCGGCACTACCTGTTATATGAAGAGACACCAAGGGACGTTCGGCTGTAATGGTCACCTGGAACCCCTCCTGGAAGGCCTGGCTACTGTGGCGCCCTGGCTTAGGCGCCTGTTAACTGACCGGGGAGTCCCCAGTTCGAATCCCAGGAGGTTCCTTTTGCAAACCGTGGAGGCATGCTTAAGATGCCCTTTTCTTCAAGCAGCATTAGCCAGTTACTGCTAATGGTCATCCAAAACCGTTCCTGGTACACTGGGCCACTGTGGCGCACCGGCTAAGGCGCCTCTTGAATGGCCGGGGAGACCCGAGTTCAAATCCCGAGAGTTATCTTTTGGAAACCTTGGAGGCATGCTTAAGATTCCCTTTTCTTCAAGCTGCATTAGCCAGTAAATGCTAATGGTCATCTGTTACCGCTCCAGGAAGGCCTGGACACTGTGGCGCACCGGCTAAGGTGCCTGTTTAATGGCCGGGGAGACCCGAGTTCGAATCCCGACAGGTATCCTTTGCAAACCTTGGAGGCATGCTTAAGATTCCCTTTTCTTCAATCTGCATTAGCCAGTTAATGCTAATGGTCATCCGGAACCACTCCTGGGACACTTGGCCGCTGTGGCACACCGGCAAAGGCGCCTGTTAAATGGCCGGGGAGACCCGAGTTCGATTCCCGGGTGGTATGTTTTGGAAACCTTGGAGGCATGCTTAAGAATCCCTTTTCTTCAAGCTGCATTAGCCAGTTAATGCTAATGGTCATCCGGAACCACACCTGTAAGGCCTGGCCACTGTGGCGCGCCAGCTATGTCGTCTGTTAAATGGCCGGGGAGTCCCGAGTTCAAATCCCGAGAGGTATCTTTGGCAAACCTTGGAGGCATGCTTAAGATTCCCTTTTCTTCAAGCTGCAGTAGCCAGTTAATGCTAATGGTCATCCAGAACCACCCCAGGAAGGCCTGGCCACTGTGGCGTGCCATCTAAGGCGCCTGTTAAATGGCCAAGGATTCCCGAGTTCGATTCCCGGGTGGTATGTCTTGGAAACATTGGAGGCATGCTTAAGATTCCCCTTTTCTTCAAGCTGCATTAGCCAGTTAAGGCTAATGGTCATCCGGAACATTGCCTGAAACGCTGGGCCCCTGTGGCGCACCGGCTAAGGTGCCTGTTAAATGGCCGAGCGGTCCCGAGTTCGAATCCCGGCTGGTGACTTTTGGAAACCTTGGAGGCATGCTTTAGATTTCCTTTTCAAATTGCATGTCTTTACATGTCTTTCACCCCACAGAGGCTGAAATTTGAGTCCCGCTTGGGGCTAGTCTGTTCCACACCCGGGTATGTGTTTTTTTTTCCATTTGGCTACATTAAAGCAACAGTTCAGTGTAACAATATGGCTGGGTATATACAGACGACGTCACTTTGGTTTGTGTGTTTAACACAGAACAACTAAACCCAGATAACCCAATATTTTTTCAAGTTCTGTACAGAACACTACTCTGAATAAGCAATTTTCAAGGTTAGCCGTGGGCTGGAGCTATGCAAACCCCAAAAAAGGGCAGCAGGGGAGGTGTTTGCTATATGGGGATTCCCCCAAATCGATGTGATGGCAAGGCATGGGCAAGGTATGGTCAAAGAAAGGGCAAGGTATGGGCAAGGTAAGCGCAAGGTATGGGCAATGTGTTAAATGGGGACCCATGACCAGAAGCAGATGCATGGGTAGTTTAAAGGAGTGGTTCACCTCTACGTTAACTTTTTTGTATGGTATAGAATGGCCAATTCTAAGCAACTTTTCAATTGGTCCACATTATTTATTTTTTATAGTTTCTGAATTATTTGCCTTTTTCTTCTGACTCTTTCCAGCTTTCAAATGGGGGTCACTGACCCCATCTAAAAAGAAGTGCTCTGTAAGGCTATACATTTACTGTTACTGCTACTTTTTATGACTACTCTTTCTATTCAGGTCCTCTCCTATTCATATTCCAGTCTCTTATTCAAATCAATGCATGGTTGCTAAGGTAATATGGACCAGAGCAACCAGATTGTGGAAACCACATACTGGAGAGCTGCTGAATAAAAAAGATTCGAAAAATAAATAAAACAAATTGCAAATTGTCTCAAAATATCACTCTCTACAGCATACTAAAAGTTAACTCAAAGGGGAACAACCCCTTTTAGTGGATAGGAAGCCAGATGGGGAACCCACCCAAGGCAGATACCTGGGTGGGTTAAAAAGGCAACCTTTATTAGAAGAAAGCCAGCCAAATACAGTTTCATTCAGCAAGAGCACCTGCCGACCACCATTTTTTTCAGCAAGACCCCCTCTTTCCATCCCAGGCAGGTCACCTCCACCTTGGCCATCGTGCCATCGTCCCTCCCTATTCCTCCTTTGATCTACGCTGTGCTCTTTCCCCAGGAAGCGACTTCCACTGATCCATCGGTCACTCTTACTCCAGGCTGCAACTTCCCCTGTTCCATTGGCCACTCTTACTCCAGGCTGCAACTTCTTCAGATCCATCGGGCACTGTTACACCAGCCAGCAACTTCCACTGATCAACACACCATCTGATCCACTTCTTCGACCCAATGACCTGTTCAGACGATGACGAGTTTCTGCCGGGGGCGGGAATCGAACTCACGACCTTGTGCACCGGGGGCAGATGCCTTAACCACTTGGCTATCCAGAAGGTCTCCCTTATAAGGCCCTCCAGGGAGCGTATTGACTCTATTAGGCAGAAAATAGCCTGCCGGCACTACCTGTTATATGAAGAGACACCAAGGGACGTTCGGCTGTAATGGTCACCTGGAACCCCTCCTGGAAGGCCTGGCTACTGTGGCGCCCTGGCTTAGGCGCCTGTTAAATGACCGGGGAGTCCCCAGTTCGAATCCCGGGAGGTTCCTTTTGCAAACCGTGGAGGCATGCTTAAGATGCCCTTTTCTTCAAGCAGCATTAGCCAGTTACTGCTAATGGTCATCCAAAACCGTTCCTGGTACACTGGGCCACTGTGGCGCACCGGCTAAGGCGCCTCTTGAATGGCCGGGGAGACCCGAGTTCGATTCCCAGGTGGTATCTTTTGGAAACCTTGGAGGCATGCTTAAGATTCCCTTTTCTTCAAGCTGCATTAGCCAGTAAATGCTAATGGTCATCTGTTACCGCTCCAGGAAGGCCTGGACACTGTGGCGCACCGGCTAAGGTGCCTGTTTAATGGCCGGGAGTCCCGAGTTCGAATCCCGGCAGGTATCCTTTGCAAACCTTGGAGGCATGCTTAAGATTCCCTTTTCTTCAATCTGCATTAGCCAGTTAATGCTAATGGTCATCCGGAACCGCTCCTGGGACACTTGGCCGCTGTGGCACACCGGCAAAGGCGCCTGTTAAATGGCCGGGGAGACCCGAGTTCGATTCCCGGGTGGTATGTTTTGGAAACCTTGGAGGCATGCTTAAGAATCCCTTTTCTTCAAGCTGCATTAGCCAGTTAATGCTAATGGTCATCCGGAACCACACCCGGAAGGCCTGGCCACTGTGGCGCGCCAGCTATGTCGTCTGTTAAATGGCCGGGGAGTCCCGAGTTCAAATCCCGAGAGGTATCTTTGGCAAACCTTGGAGGCATGCTTAAGATTCCCTTTTCTTCAAGCTGCAGTAGCCAGTTAATGCTAATGGTCATCCAGAACCACCCCAGGAAGGCCTGGCCACTGTGGCGTGCCATCTAAGGCGCCTGTTAAATGGCCAAGGATCCCGAGTTCGATTCCCGGGTGGTATGTCTTGGAAACATTGGAGGCATGCTTAAGATTCCCCTTTTCTTCAAGCTGCATTAGCCAGTTAAGGCTAATGGTCATCCGGAACATTGCCTGAAACACTTGGCCCCTGTGGCGCACCGGCTAAGGTGCCTGTTAAATGGCCGAGCGGTCCCGAGTTCGAATCCCGGCTGGTGACTTTTGGAAACCTTGGAGGCATGCTTTAGATTTCCTTTTCAAATTGCATGTCTTTACATGTCTTTCACCCCACAGAGGCTGAAATTTGAGTCCCGCTTGGGGCTAGTCTGTTCCACACCCGGGTATGTGTTTTTTTTTCATTTGGCTACATAAAAGCAACAGTTCAGTGTAACAACATGGCTGGGTATATACAGATGACGTCACTTTGGTTTGTGTGTTTAACACAGAATAACTAAACCCAGATAACCCAATATTTTTTCAAGTTCTGTACAGAACACTACTCTGAATAAGCAATTTTCAAGGTTAGCCGTGGGCTGAAGCTATGCAAACCCTAAAAAAGGGCAGCAGGGGAGGTGTTTGCTATATGGGGATTCCCCCAAATCGATGTGATGGCAAGGCATGGGCAAGGTATGGTCAAAGAAAGGGCAAGGTATGGGCAAGGTAAGCGCAAGGTATGGGCAATGTGTTAAATGGGGACCCATGACCAGAAGCGGATGCATGGGTAGTTTAAAGGAGTGGTTCACCTCTACGTTAACTTTTTTGTATGGTATAGAATGGCCAATTCTAAGCAACTTTTCAATTGGTCTACATTATTTATTTTTTATAGTTTCTGAATTATTTGCCTTTTTCTTCTGACTCTTTCCAGCTTTCAAATGGGGGTCACTGACCCCATCTAAAAAGAAGTGCTCTGTAAGGCTATACATTTACTGTTACTGCTACTTTTTATGACTACTCTTTCTATTCAGGTCCTCTCCTATTCATATTCCAGTCTCTTATTCAAATCAATGCATGGTTGCTAAGGTAATATGGACCAGAGCAACCAGATTGTGGAAAGCACCTACTGGAGAGCTGCTGAATAAAAAAGATTCGAAAAATAAATAAAACAAATTGCAAATTGTCTCAAAATATCACTCTCTACAGCATACTAAAAGTTAACTCAAAGGGGAACAACCCCTTTTAGTGGATAGGAAGCCAGATGGGGAACCCACCCAAGGCAGATACCTGGGTGGGTTAAAAAGGCAACCTTTATTAGAAGAAAGCCAGCCAAATACAGTTTCATTCAGCAAGAGCACCTGCCGACCACCATTTTTTTCAGCAAGACCCCCTCTTTCCATCCCAGGCAGGTCACCTCCACCTTGGCCATCGTGCCATCGTCCCTCCCTATTCCTCCTTTGATCTACGCTGTGCTCTTTCCCCAGGAAGCGACTTCCACTGATCCATCGGTCACTCTTACTCCAGGCTGCAACTTCCCCTGTTCCATTGGCCACTCTTACTCCAGGCTGCAACTTCTTCAGATCCATCGGGCACTGTTACACCAGCCAGCAACTTCCACTGATCAACACACCATCTGATCCACTTCTTCGACCCAATGACCTGTTCAGACGATGACGAGTTTCTGCCGGGGGCGGGAATCGAACTCACGACCTTGTGCACCGGGGGCAGATGCCTTAACCACTTGGCTATCCAGAAGGTCTCCCTTATAAGGCCCTCCAGGGAGCGTATTGACTCTATTAGGCAGAAAATAGCCTGCCGGCACTACCTGTTATATGAAGAGACACCAAGGGACGTTTGGCTGTAATGGTCACCTGGAACCCCTCCTGGAAGGCCTGGCTACTGTGGCGCCCTGGCTTAGGCGCCTGTTAAATGACCGGGGAGTCCCCAGTTCGAATCCCGGGAGGTTCCTTTTGCAAACCGTGGAGGCATGCTTAAGATGCCCTTTTCTTCAAGCAGCATTAGCCAGTTACTGCTAATGGTCATCCAAAACCGTTCCTGGTACACTGGGCCACTGTGGCGCACCGGCTAAGGCGCCTCTTGAATGGCCGGGGAGACCCGAGTTCGATTCCCAGGTGGTATCTTTTGGAAACCTTGGAGGCATGCTTAAGATTCCCTTTTCTTCAAGCTGCATTAGCCAGTAAATGCTAATGGTCATCTGTTACCACTCCAGGAAGGCCTGGACACTGTGGCGCACCGGCTAAGGTGCCTGTTTAATGGCCGGGAGTCCCGAGTTCGAATCCCGGCAGGTATCCTTTGCAAACCTTGGAGGCATGTTTAAGATTCCCTTTTCTTCAATCTGTATTAGCCAGTTAATGCTAATGGTCATCCGGAACCGCTCCTGGGACACTTGGCCGCTGTGGCACACCGGCAAAGGCGCCTGTTAAATGGCCGGGGAGACCCGAGTTCGATTCCCGGGTGGTATGTTTTGGAAACCTTGGAGGCATGCTTAAGAATCCCTTTTCTTCAAGCTGCATTAGCCAGTTAATGCTAATTGTCATCCGGAACCACACCTGGAAGGCCTGGCCACTGTGGCGCGCCAGCTATGTCGTCTGTTAAATGGCCGGGGAGTCCCGAGTTCAAATCCCGAGAGGTATCTTTGGCAAACCTTGGAGGCATGCTTAAGATTCCCTTTTCTTCAAGCTGCAGTAGCCAGTTAATGCTAATGGTCATCCAGAACCACTCCTAGAAGGCCTGGCCACTGTGGCGTGCCATCTAAGGCGCCTGTTAAATGGCCAAGGAATCCCGAGTTCGATTCCCGGGTGGTATGTCTTGGAAACATTGGAGGCATGCTTAAGATTCCCCTTTTCTTCAAGCCAGTTAAGGCTAATGGTCATCCGGAACATTGCCTGAAGCACTTGGACCCTGTGGCGCACCGGCTAAGGTGCCTGTTAAATGGCCGAGCGGTCCCGAGTTCGAATCCCGGCTGGTGCCTTTTGGAAACCTTGGAGGCATGCTTTAGATTTCCTTTTCAAATTGCATGTCTTTACATGTCTTTCACCCCACAGAGGCTGAAATTTGAGTCCCGCTTGGGGCTAGTCTGTTCCACACCCGGGTATGTGTTTTTTTTTTCATTTGGCTACATAAAAGCAACAGTTCAGTGTAACAACATGGCTGGGTATATACAGACGACGTCACTTTGGTTTGTGTGTTTAACACAGAATAACTAAACCCAGATAACCCAATATTTTTTCAAGTTCTGTACAGAACACTACTCTGAATAAGCAATTTTCAAGGTTAGCCGTGGGCTGAAGCTATGCAAACCCTAAAAAAGGGCAGCAGGGGAGGTGTTTGCTATATGGGGATTCCCCCAAATCGATGTGATGGCAAGGCATGGGCAAGGTATGGTCAAAGAAAGGGCAAGGTATGGGCAAGGTAAGCGCAAGGTATGGGCAATGTGTTAAATGGGGACCCATGACCAGAAGCGGATGCATGGGTAGTTTAAAGGAGTGGTTCACCTCTACGTTAACTTTTTTGTATGGTATAGAATGGCCAATTCTAAGCAACTTTTCAATTGGTCTACATTATTTATTTTTTATAGTTTCTGAATTATTTGCCTTTTTCTTCTGACTCTTTCCAGCTTTCAAATGGGGGTCACTGACCCCATCTAAAAAGAAGTGCTCTGTAAGGCTATACATTTACTGTTACTGCTACTTTTTATGACTACTCTTTCTATTCAGGTCCTCTCCTATTCATATTCCAGTCTCTTATTCAAATCAATGCATGGTTGCTAAGGTAATATGGACCAGAGCAACCAGATTGTGGAAAGCACCTACTGGAGAGCTGCTGAATAAAAAAGATTCGAAAAATAAATAAAACAAATTGCAAATTGTCTCAAAATATCACTCTCTACAGCATACTAAAAGTTAACTCAAAGGGGAACAACCCCTTTTAGTGGATAGGAAGCCAGATGGGGAACCCACCCAAGGCAGATACCTGGGTGGGTTAAAAAGGCAACCTTTATTAGAAGAAAGCCAGCCAAATACAGTTTCATTCAGCAAGAGCACCTGCCGACCACCATTTTTTTCAGCAAGACCCCCTCTTTCCATCCCAGGCAGGTCACCTCCACCTTGGCCATCGTGCCATCGTCCTCCCTATTCCTCCTTTGATCTACGCTGTGCTCTTTCCCCAGGAAGCGACTTCCACTGATCCATCGGTCACTCTTACTCCAGGCTGCAACTTCCCCTGTTCCATTGGCCACTCTTACTCCAGGCTGCAACTTCTTCAGATCCATCGGGCACTGTTACACCAGCCAGCAACTTCCACTGATCAACACACCATCTGATCCACTTCTTCGACCCAATGACCTGTTCAGACGATGACGAGTTTCTGCCGGGGGCGGGAATCGAACTCACGACCTTGTGCACCGGGGGCAGATGCCTTAACCATTTGGCTATCCAGAAGGTCTCCCTTATAAGGCCCTCCAGGGAGCGTATTGACTCTATTAGGCAGAAAATAGCCTGCCGGCACTACCTGTTATATGAAGAGACACCAAGGGACGTTTGGCTGTAATGGTCACCTGGAACCCCTCCTGGAAGGCCTGGCTACTGTGGCGCCCTGGCTTAGGCGCCTGTTAAATGACCGGGGAGTCCCCAGTTCGAATCCCGGGAGGTTCCTTTTGCAAACCGTGGAGGCATGCTTAAGATGCCCTTTTCTTCAAGCAGCATTAGCCAGTTACTGCTAATGGTCATCCAAAACCCTTCCTGGTACACTGGGCCACTGTGGCGCACCGGCTAAGGCGCCTCTTGAATGGCCGGGGAGACCCGAGTTCGATTCCCAGGTGGTATCTTTTGGAAACCTTGGAGGCATGCTTAAGATTCCCTTTTCTTCAAGCTGCATTAGCCAGTAAATGCTAATGGTCATCTGTTACCACTCCAGGAAGGCCTGGACACTGTGGCGCACCGGCGAATGTGCCTGTTTAATGGCCGGGAGTCCCGAGTTCGAATCCCGGCAGGTATCCTTTGCAAACCTTGGAGGCATGTTTAAGATTCCCTTTTCTTCAATCTGTATTAGCCAGTTAATGCTAATGGTCATCCGGAACCGCTCCTGGGACACTTGGCCGCTGTGGCACACCGGCAAAGGCGCCTGTTAAATGGCCGGGGAGACCCGAGTTCGATTCCCGGGTGGTATGTTTTGGAAACCTTGGAGGCATGCTTAAGAATCCCTTTTCTTCAAGCTGCATTAGCCAGTTAATGCTAATTGTCATCCGGAACCACACCCGGAAGGCTTGGCCACTGTGGCGCGCCAGCTATGTCGTCTGTTAAATGGCCGGGGAGTCCCGAGTTCAAATCCCGAGAGGTATCTTTGGCAAACCTTGGAGGCATGCTTAAGATTCCCTTTTCTTCAAGCTGCAGTAGCCAGTTAATGCTAATGGTCATCCAGAACCACTCCTAGAAGGCCTGGCCACTGTGGCGTGCCATCTAAGGCGCCTGTTAAATGGCCAAGGAATCCCGAGTTCGATTCCCGGGTGGTATGTCTTGGAAACATTGGAGGCATGCTTAAGATTCCCCTTTTCTTCAAGCTGCATTAGCCAGTTAAGGCTAATGGTCATCCGGAACATTGCCTGAAACACTTGGCCCCTGTGGCGCACCGGCTAAGGTGCCTGTTAAATGGCCGAGCGGTCCCGAGTTCGAATCCCGGCTGGTGACTTTTGGAAACCTTGGAGGCATGCTTTAGATTTCCTTTTCAAATTGCATGTCTTTACATGTCTTTCACCCCACAGAGGCTGAAATTTGAGTCCCGCTTGGGGCTAGTCTGTTCCACACCCGGGTATGTGTTTTTTTTTTCATTTGGCTACATAAAAGCAACAGTTCAGTGTAACAACATGGCTGGGTATATACAGACGACGTCACTTTGGTTTGTGTGTTTAACACAGAATAACTAAACCCAGATAACCCAATATTTTTTCAAGTTCTGTACAGAACACTACTCTGAATAAGCAATTTTCAAGGTTAGCCGTGGGCTGAAGCTATGCAAACCCTAAAAAAGGGCAGCAGGGGAGGTGTTTGCTATATGGGGATTCCCCCAAATCGATGTGATGGCAAGGCATGGGCAAGGTATGGTCAAAGAAAGGGCAAGGTATGGGCAAGGTAAGCGCAAGGTATGGGCAATGTGTTAAATGGGGACCCATGACCAGAAGCGGATGCATGGGTAGTTTAAAGGAGTGGTTCACCTCTACGTTAACTTTTTTGTATGGTATAGAATGGCCAATTCTAAGCAACTTTTCAATTGGTCTACATTATTTATTTTTTATAGTTTCTGAATTATTTGCCTTTTTCTTCTGACTCTTTCCAGCTTTCAAATGGGGGTCACTGACCCCATCTAAAAAGAAGTGCTCTGTAAGGCTATACATTTACTGTTACTGCTACTTTTTATGACTACTCTTTCTATTCAGGTCCTCTCCTATTCATATTCCAGTCTCTTATTCAAATCAATGCATGGTTGCTAAGGTAATATGGACCAGAGCAACCAGATTGTGGAAAGCACCTACTGGAGAGCTGCTGAATAAAAAAGATTCGAAAAATAAATAAAACAAATTGCAAATTGTCTCAAAATATCACTCTCTACAGCATACTAAAAGTTAACTCAAAGGGGAACAACCCCTTTTAGTGGATAGGAAGCCAGATGGGGAACCCACCCAAGGCAGATACCTGGGTGGGTTAAAAAGGCAACCTTTATTAGAAGAAAGCCAGCCAAATACAGTTTCATTCAGCAAGAGCACCTGCCGACCACCATTTTTTTCAGCAAGACCCCCTCTTTCCATCCCAGGCAGGTCACCTCCACCTTGGCCATCGTGCCATCGTCCTCCCTATTCCTCCTTTGATCTACGCTGTGCTCTTTCCCCAGGAAGCGACTTCCACTGATCCATCGGTCACTCTTACTCCAGGCTGCAACTTCCCCTGTTCCATTGGCCACTCTTACTCCAGGCTGCAACTTCTTCAGATCCATCGGGCACTGTTACACCAGCCAGCAACTTCCACTGATCAACACACCATCTGATCCACTTCTTCGACCCAATGACCTGTTCAGACGATGACGAGTTTCTGCCGGGGGCGGGAATCGAACTCACGACCTTGTGCACCGGGGGCAGATGCCTTAACCATTTGGCTATCCAGAAGGTCTCCCTTATAAGGCCCTCCAGGGAGCGTATTGACTCTATTAGGCAGAAAATAGCCTGCCGGCACTACCTGTTATATGAAGAGACACCAAGGGACGTTTGGCTGTAATGGTCACCTGGAACCCCTCCTGGAAGGCCTGGCTACTGTGGCGCCCTGGCTTAGGCGCCTGTTAAATGACCGGGGAGTCCCCAGTTCGAATCCCGGGAGGTTCCTTTTGCAAACCGTGGAGGCATGCTTAAGATGCCCTTTTCTTCAAGCAGCATTAGCCAGTTACTGCTAATGGTCATCCAAAACCGTCCCTGGTACACTGGGCCACTGTGGCGCACCGGCTAAGGCGCCTCTTGAATGGCCGGGGAGACCCGAGTTCGATTCCCAGGTGGTATCTTTTGGAAACCTTGGAGGCATGCTTAAGATTCCCTTCTCTTCAAGCTGCATTAGCCAGTAAATGCTAATGGTCATCTGTTACCACTCCAGGAAGGCCTGGACACTGTGGCGCACCGGCGAATGTGCCTGTTTAATGGCCGGGAGTCCCGAGTTCGAATCCCGGCAGGTATCCTTTGCAAACCTTGGAGGCATGTTTAAGATTCCCTTTTCTTCAATCTGTATTAGCCAGTTAATGCTAATGGTCATCCGGAACCGCTCCTGGGACACTTGGCCGCTGTGGCACACCGGCAAAGGCGCCTGTTAAATGGCCGGGGAGACCCGAGTTCGATTCCCGGGTGGTATGTTTTGGAAACCTTGGAGGCATGCTTAAGAATCCCTTTTCTTCAAGCTGCATTAGCCAGTTAATGCTAATTGTCATCCGGAACCACACCCGGAAGGCTTGGCCACTGTGGCGCGCCAGCTATGTCGTCTGTTAAATGGCCGGGGAGTCCCGAGTTCAAATCCCGAGAGGTATCTTTGGCAAACCTTGGAGGCATGCTTAAGATTCCCTTTTCTTCAAGCTGCAGTAGCCAGTTAATGCTAATGGTCATCCAGAACCACTCCTAGAAGGCCTGGCCACTGTGGCGTGCCATCTAAGGCGCCTGTTAAATGACCAAGGAATCCCGAGTTCGATTCCCGGGTGGTATGTCTTGGAAACATTGGAGGCATGCTTAAGATTCCCCTTTTCTTCAAGCCAGTTAAGGCTAATGGTCATCCGGAACATTGCCTGAAGCACTTGGACCCTGTGGCGCACCGGCTAAGGTGCCTGTTAAATGGCCGAGCGGTCCCGAGTTCGAATCCCGGCTGGTGCCTTTTGGAAACCTTGGAGGCATGCTTTAGATTTCCTTTTCAAATTGCATGTCTTTACATGTCTTTCACCCCACAGAGGCTGAAATTTGAGTCCCGCTTGGGGCTAGTCTGTTCCACACCCGGGTATGTGTTTTTTTTTTTCATTTGGCTACATAAAGCAACAGTTCAGTGTAACAACATGGCTGGGTATATACAGATGACGTCACTTTGGTTTGTGTGTTTAACACAGAATAACTAAACCCAGATAACCCAATATTTTTTCAAGTTCTGTACAGAACACTACTCTGAATAAGCAATTTTCAAGGTTAGCCGTGGGCTGAAGCTATGCAAACCCTAAAAAAGGGCAGCAGGGGAGGTGTTTGCTATATGGGGATTCCCCCAAATCGATGTGATGGCAAGGCATGGGCAAGGTATGGTCAAAGAAAGGGCAAGGTATGGGCAAGGTAAGCGCAAGGTATGGGCAATGTGTTAAATGGGGACCCATAACCAGAAGCGGATGCATGGGTAGTTTAAAGGAGTGGTTCACCTCTACGTTAACTTTTTTGTATGGTATAGAATGGCCAATTCTAAGCAACTTTTCAATTGGTCTACATTATTTATTTTTTATAGTTTCTGAATTATTTGCCTTTTTCTTCTGACTCTTTCCAGCTTTCAAATGGGGGTCACTGACCCCATCTAAAAAGAAGTGCTCTGTAAGGCTATACATTTACTGTTACTGCTACTTTTTATGACTACTCTTTCTATTCAGGTCCTCTCCTATTCATATTCCAGTCTCTTATTCAAATCAATGCATGGTTGCTAAGGTAATATGGACCAGAGCAACCAGATTGTGGAAAGCACCTACTGGAGAGCTGCTGAATAAAAAAGATTCGAAAAATAAATAAAACAAATTGCAAATTGTCTCAAAATATCACTCTCTACAGCATACTAAAAGTTAACTCAAAGGGGAACAACCCCTTTTAGTGGATAGGAAGCCAGATGGGGAACCCACCCAAGGCAGATACCTGGGTGGGTTAAAAAGGCAACCTTTATTAGAAGAAAGCCAGCCAAATACAGTTTCATTCAGCAAGAGCACCTGCCGACCACCATTTTTTTCAGCAAGACCCCCTCTTTCCATCCCAGGCAGGTCACCTCCACCTTGGCCATCGTGCCATCGTCCTTCCCTATTCCTCCTTTGATCTACGCTGTGCTCTTTCCCCAGGAAGCGACTTCCACTGATCCATCGGTCACTTTTACTCCAGGCTGCAACTTCCCCTGTTCCATTGGCCACTCTTACTCCAGGCTGCAACTTCTTCAGATCCATCGGGCACTGTTACACCAGCCAGCAACTTCCACTGATCAACACACCATCTGATCCACTTCTTCGACCCAATGACCTGTTCAGACGATGACGAGTTTCTGCCGGGGGCGGGAATCGAACTCACGACCTTGTGCACCGGGGGCAGATGCCTTAACCATTTGGCTATCCAGAAGGTCTCCCTTATAAGGCCCTCCAGGGAGCGTATTGACTCTATTAGGCAGAAAATAGCCTGCCGGCACTACCTGTTATATGAAGAGACACCAAGGGACGTTTGGCTGTAATGGTCACCTGGAACCCCTCCTGGAAGGCCTGGCTACTGTGGCGCCCTGGCTTAGGCGCCTGTTAAATGACCGGGGAGTCCCCAGTTCGAATCCCGGGAGGTTCCTTTTGCAAACCGTGGAGGCATGCTTAAGATGCCCTTTTCTTCAAGCAGCATTAGCCAGTTACTGCTAATGGTCATCCATAACCGTTCCTGGTACACTGGGCCACTGTGGCGCACCGGCTAAGGCGCCTCTTGAATGGCCGGGGAGACCCGAGTTCGATTCCCAGGTGGTATCTTATGGAAACCTTGGACGCATGCTTAAGATTCCCTTTTCTTCAAGCTGCATTAGCCAGTAAATGCTAATGGTCATCTGTTACCACTCCAGGAAGGCCTGGACACTGTGGCGCACCGGCGATGTGCCTGTTTAATGGCCGGGAGTCCCGAGTTCGAATCCCGGCAGGTATCCTTTGCAAACCTTGGAGGCATGTTTAAGATTCCCTTTTCTTCAATCTGTATTAGCCAGTTAATGCTAATGGTCATCCGGAACTGATCCTGGGACACTTGGCAGCTGTGGCACACCGGCAAAGGCGCCTGTTAAATGGCCGGGGAGACCCAAGTTCGATTCCCGGGTAGTATGTTTTGGAAACCTTGGAGGCATGCTTAAGAATCCCTTTTCTTCAAGCTGCATTAGCCAGTTAATGCTAATTGTCATCCGGAACCACACCTGGAAGGCTTGGCCACTGTGGCGCGCCAGCTATGTCGTCTGTTAAATGGCCGGGGAGTCCCGAGTTCAAATCCCGAGAGTTATCTTTGGCAAACCTTGGAGGCATGCTTAAGATTCCCTTTTCTTCAAGCTGCAGTAGCCAGTTAATGCTAATGGTCATCCAGAACCACTCCTAAAAGGCCTGGCCACTGTGGCGTGCCATCTAAGGCGCCTGTTAAATGACCAAGGAATCCCGAGTTCGATTCCCGGGTGGTATGTCTTGGAAACATTGGAGGCATGCTTAAGATTTCCCTTTTCTTCAAGCCAGTTAAGGCTAATGGTCATCTGGAACACTGCCTGAAGCACTTGGACCCTGTGGCGCACAGGCTAAGGTGCTTTTAAATGGCCGAGCGGTCCCGAGTTCGTATCCCGGCTGGTGCCTTTTGGAAACCTTGGAGGCATGCTTTAGATTTCCTTTTCAAATTGCATGTCTTTACATGTCTTTCACCCCACAGAGGCTGAAATTTGAGTCCCGCTTGGGGCTAGTCTGTTCCACACCCGGGTATGTGTTTTTTTTTTTCATTTGGCTACATAAAAGCAACAGTTCAGTGTAACAACATGGCTGGGTATATACAGACGACGTCACTTTGGTTTGTGTGTTTAACACAGAATAACTAAACCCAGATAACCCAATATTTTTTCAAGTTCTGTACAGAACACTACTCTGAATAAGCAATTTTCAAGGTTAGCCGTGGGCTGAAGCTATGCAAACCCTAAAAAAGGGCAGCAGGGGAGGTGTTTGCTATATGGGGATTCCCCCAAATCGATGTGATGGCAAGGCATGGGCAAGGTATGGTCAAAGAAAGGGCAAGGTATGGGCAAGGTAAGCGCAAGGTATGGGCAATGTGTTAAATGGGGACCCATGACCAGAAGCAGATGCATGGGTAGTTTAAAGGAGTGGTTCACCTCTACGTTAACTTTTTTGTATGGTATAGAATGGCCAATTCTAAGCAACTTTTCAATTGGTCTACATTATTTATTTTTTATAGTTTCTGAATTATTTGCCTTTTTCTTCTGACTCTTTCCAGCTTTCAAATGGGGGTCACTGACCCCATCTAAAAAGAAGTGCTCTGTAAGGCTATACATTTACTGTTACTGCTACTTTTTATGACTACTCTTTCTATTCAGGTCCTCTCCTATTCATATTCCAGTCTCTTATTCAAATCAATGCATGGTTGCTAAGGTAATATGGACCAGAGCAACCAGATTGTGGAAAGCACCTACTGGAGAGCTGCTGAATAAAAAAGATTCGAAAAATAAATAAAACAAATTGCAAATTGTCTCAAAATATCACTCTCTACAGCATACTAAAAGTTAACTCAAAGGGGAACAACCCCATTTAGAGGATAGGAAGCCAGATGGGGAACCCACCCAAGGCAGATACCTGGGTGGGTTAAAAAGGCAACCTTTATTAGAAGAAAGCCAGCCAAATACAGTTTCATTCAGCAAGAGCACCTGCCGACCACCATTTTTTTCAGCAAGACCCCCTCTTTCCATCCCAGGCAGGTCACCTCCACCTTGGCCATCGTGCCATCGTCCTTCGCTATTCCTCCTTTGATCTACGCTGTGCTCTTTCCCCAGGAAGCGACTTCCACTGATCCATCGGTCACTCTTACTCCAGGCTGCAACTTCCCCTGTTCCATTGGCCACTCTTACTCCAGGCTGCAACTTCTTCAGATCCATCGGGCACTGTTACACCAGCCAGCAACTTCCACTGATCAACACACCATCTGATCCACTTCTTCGACCCAATGACCTGTTCAGACGATGACGAGTTTCTGCCGGGGGCGGGAATCGAACTCACGACCTTGTGCACCGGGGGCAGATGCCTTAACCATTTGGCTATCCAGAAGGTCTCCCTTATAAGGCCCTCCAGGGAGCGTATTGACTCTATTAGGCAGAAAATAGCCTGCCGGCACTACCTGTTATATGAAGAGACACCAAGGGACGTTTGGCTGTAATGGTCACCTGGAACCCCTCCTGGAAGGCCTGGCTACTGTGGCGCCCTGGCTTAGGCGCCTGTTAAATGACCGGGGAGTCCCCAGTTCGAATCCCGGGAGGTTCCTTTTGCAAACCGTGGAGGCATGCTTAAGATGCCCTTTTCTTCAAGCAGCATTAGTCAGTTACTGCTAATGGTCATCCAAAACCGTCCCTGGTACACTGGGCCACTGTGGCGCACCGACTAAGGCGCCTCTTGAATGGCCGGGGAGACCCGAGTTCGATTCCCAGGTGGTATCTTTTGGAAACCTTGGAGGCATGCTTAAGATTCCCTTCTCTTCAAGCTGCATTAGCCAGTAAATGCTAATGGTCATCTGTTACCACTCCAGGAAGACCTGGACACTGCGAATGTGGCTGTTTAATGGCCAGGAGTCCCGAGTTCGAATCCCGGCAGGTATCCTTTGCAAACCTTGGAGGCATGTTTAAGATTCCCTTTTCTTCAATCTGTATTAGCCAGATAATGCTAATGGTCATCCGGATCCGCTCCTGGGACAGTTGGCCGCTGTGGCACACCGGCAAAGGCGCCGGTTAAATGGCCAGGGAGACCCGAGTTCAATTCCCGGGTGGTATGTTTTGGAAACCTTGGAGGCATGCTTAAGAATCCCTTTTCTTCAAGCTGCATTAGCCAGTTAATGCTAATTGTCATCCGGAACCACACCCGGAAGGCTTGGCCACTGTGGCTCGCCAGCTATGTCGTCTGTTAAATGGCCGGGGAGTCCCGAGTTCAAATCCCGAGAGGTATCTTTGGCAAACCTTGGAGGCATGCTTAAGATTCCCTTTTCTTCAAGCTGCAGTAGCCATGACCAGAAGCGGATGCATGGGTAGTTTAAAGGAGTGGTTCACCTCTACGTTAACGTTTTTGTATGGTATAGAATGGCCAATTCTAAGCAAATTTTCAATTGGTCTACATTATTTATTTTTTATAGTTTCTGAATTATTTGCCTTTTTCTTCTGACTCTTTCCAGCTTTCAAATGGGGGTCACTGACCCCATCTAAAAAGAAGTGCTCTGTAAGGCTATACATTTACTGTTACTGCTACTTTTTATGACTACTCTTTCTATTCAGGTCCTCTCCTATTCATATTCCAGTCTCTTATTCAAATCAATGCATGGTTGCTAAGGTAATATGGACCAGAGCAACCAGATTGTGGAAAGCACCTACTGGAGAGCTGCTGAATAAAAAAGATTCGAAAAATAAATAAAACAAATTGCAAATTGTCTCAAAATATCACTCTCTACAGCATACTAAAAGTTAACTCAAAGGGGAACAACCCCTTTTAGTCGATAGGAAGCCAGATGGGGAACCCACCCAAGGCAGATACCTGGGTGGGTTAATAAGGCAACCTTTATTAGAAGAAAGCCAGCCAAATACAGTTTCATTCAGCAAGAGCACCTGCCGACCACCATTTTTTTCAGCAAGACCCCCTCTTTCCATCCCAGGCAGGTCACCTCCACCTTGGCCATCGTGCCATCGTCCTTCGCTATTCCTCCTTTGATCTACGCTGTGCTCTTTCCCCAGGAAGCGACTTCCACTGATCCATTGGTCACTCTTACTCCAGGCTGCAACTTCCCCTGTTCCATTGGCCACTCTTACTCCAGGCTGCAACTTCTTCAGATCCATCGGGCACTGTTACACCAGCCAGCAACTTCCACTGATCAACACACCATCTGATCCACTTCTTCGACCCAATGACCTGTTCAGACGATGATGAGTTTCTGCCGGGGGCGGGAATCGAACTCACGACCTTGTGCACCTGGGGCAGATGCCTTTACCATTTGGCTATCCAGAAAGTCTCCCTTATAAGGCCCTCCAGGGAGCGTATTGACTCTATTAGGCAGAAAATAGCCTGCCGGCACTACCTGTTATATGAAGAGACACCAAGGGACGTTTGGCTGTAATGGTCACCTGGAACCCCTCCTGGAAGGCCTGGCTACTGTGGCGCCCTGGCTTAGGCGCCTGTTAAATGACCGGGGAGTCCCCAGTTCGAATCCCGGGAGGTTCCTTTTGCAAACCGTGGAGGCATGCTTAAGATGCCCTTTTCTTCAAGCAGCATTAGTCAGTTACTGCTAATGGTCATCCATAACCGTTACTGGTACACTGGGCCACTGTGGCGCACCGGCTAAGGCGCCTCTTGAATGGCCGGGGAGACCCGAGTTCGATTCCCAGGTGGTATCTTTTGGAAACCTTGGAGGCATGCTTAAGATTCCCTTCTCTTCAAGCTGCATTAGCCAGTAAATGCTAATGGTCATCTGTTACCACTCCAGGAAGACCTGGACACTGCGAATGTGGCTGTTTAATGGCCAGGAGTCCCGAGTTCGAATCCCGGCAGGTATCCTTTGCAAACCTTGGAGGCATGTTTAAGATTCCCTTTTCTTCAATCTGTATTAGCCAGATAATGCTAATGGTCATCCGGATCCGCTTCTGGGACAGTTGGCCGCTGTGGCACACCGGCAAAGGCGCCGGTTAAATGGCCAGGGAGACCCGAGTTCAATTCCCGGGTGGTATGTTTTGGAAACCTTGGAGGCATGCTTAAGAATCCCTTTTCTTCAAGCTGCATTAGCCAGTTAATGCTAATTGTCATCCGGAACCACACCCGGAAGGCTTGGCCACTGTGGCTCGCCAGCTATGTCGTCTGTTAAATGGCCGGGGAGTCCCGAGTTCAAATCCCGAGAGGTATCTTTGGCAAACCTTGGAGGCATGCTTAAGATTCCCTTTTCTTCAAGCTGCAGTAGCCATGACCAGAAGCGGATGCATGGGTAGTTTAAAGGAGTGGTTCACCTCTACGTTAACGTTTTTGTATGGTATAGAATGGCCAATTCTAAGCAAATTTTCAATTGGTCTACATTATTTATTTTTTATAGTTTCTGAATTATTTGCCTTTTTCTTCTGACTCTTTCCAGCTTTCAAATGGGGGTCACTGACCCCATCTAAAAAGAAGTGCTCTGTAAGGCTATACATTTACTGTTACTGCTACTTTTTATGACTACTCTTTCTATTCAGGTCCTCTCCTATTCATATTCCAGTCTCTTATTCAAATCAATGCATGGTTGCTAAGGTAATATGAACCAGAGCAACCAGATTGTGGAAAGCACCTACTGGAGAGCTGCTGAATAAAAAAGATTCGAAAAATAAATAAAACAAATTGCAAATTGTCTCAAAATATCACTCTCTACAGCATACTAAAAGTTAACTCAAAGGGGAACAACCCCTTTTAGTCGATAGGAAGCCAGATGGGGAACCCACCCAAGGCAGATACCTGGGTGGGTTAAAAAGGCAACCTTTATTAGAAGAAAGCCAGCCAAATACAGTTTCATTCAGCAAGAGCACCTGCCGACCACCATTTTTTTCAGCAAGACCCCCTCTTTCCATCCCAGGCAGGTCATCTCCACCTTGGCCATCGTGCCATCGTCCTTCGCTATTCCTCCTTTGATCTACGCTGTGCTCTTTCCCCAGGAAGCGACTTCCACTTATCCATTGGTCACTCTTACTCCAGGCTGCAACTTCCCCTGTTCCATTGGCCACTCTTACTCCAGGCTGCAACTTCTTCAGATCCATCGGGCACTGTTACACCAGCCAGCAACTTCCACTGATCAACACACCATCTGATCCACTTCTTCGACCCAATGACCTGTTCAGACGATGATGAGTTTCTGCCGGGGGCGGGAATCAAACTCACGACCTTGTGCACCTGGGGCAGATGCCTTAACCATTTGGCTATCCAGAAGGTCTCCCTTATAAGGCCCTCCAGGGAGCGTATTGACTCTATTAGGCAGAAAATAGCCTGCCGGCAATACCTGTTTTATGAAGAGACACCAAGGGACGTTTGGCTGTAATGGTCACCTGGAACCCCTCCTGGAAGGCCTGGCTACTGTGGCGCCCTGGCTTAGGCGCTTGTTAAATGACCGGGGAGTCCCCAGTTCGAATCCCGGGAGGTTCCTTTTGCAAACCGTGGAGGCATGCTTAAGATGCCCTTTTCTTCAAGCAGCATTAGTCAGTTACTGCTAATGGTCATCCATAACCGTTACTGGTACACTGGGCCACTGTGGCGCACCGGCTAAGGCGCCTCTTGAATGGCCGGGGAGACCCGAGTTCGATTCCCAGGTGGTATCTTTTGGAAACCTTGGATGCATGCTTAAGATTCCCTTTTCTTCAAGCTGCATTAGCCAGTAAATGCTAATGGTCATCGGCTACCACTCCAGGAAGACCTGGACACTGCGAATGTGGCTGTTTAATGGCCGGGAGTCCCGAGTTCGAATCCCGGCAGGTATCCTTTGCAAACCTTGGAGGCATGTTTAAGATTCCCTTTTCTTCAATATGTATTAGCCAGCTAATGCTAATGGTCATCCGGAACTGCTCCTGGGACACTTGGCCGCTGTGGCACACCGGCAAAGGCTCCTGTTAAATGGCCAGGGAGACCCGAGTTCGGAACCACACCCGGAACCACACCCGGAAGGCTTGGCCACTGTGGCTCGCCAGCTATGTCGTCTGTTAAATGGCCGGGGAGTCCCAAGTTCAAATCCCGAGAGGTATCTTTGGCAAACCTTGGAGGCATGCTTAAGATTCCCTTTTCTTCAAGCTGCAGTAGCCAGTTAATGCTAATGGTCATCCAGAACCACTCCTAGAAGGCCTGGCCACTGTGGCGTGCCATCTAAGGCGGCTGTTAAATGACCAAGGAATCCCGACTTCGATTCCTGGGTGGTATGTCTTGGAAACATTGGAGGCATGCTTCAAAGAGAAGGAATAGTGCAAGCTAGAATGCTATATTTATTCTGTAGAATGTTTTACCATACCTAAGTAAAAAGGTCTAGAAACTCTCTATTTGTTTACACTAGGAGCTGCAGTATTAATGTGGTGTGACATCACTTCCTGCCTGAGTCTCTCCCTGCTCTGGGCTCAGATTACAGTAGAGAAGGGAGGGGTGGGGGGAGGGGAGCAAACTGAGCATGCTCTTGCCCAGGGCAATGAGGTTTAAGCTGAAGGCAGGAAGTCTGATACAGAAGCCCATGTGTACACAATAGAAGGAAAGAAATGCAGTATTTCTTTTGACAGGGGACTCAGAGCAACATTACTTGGGGGGTTTACTGGTATATTTAGATGGACCTTTCTGATAAGGCTTACTTAGTTTTAACCTTTCCTTCTCCTTTAAGGGGCAGATTTATCAAGGGTTGAATTGAAAAACTGAAAAAATCAGAATTTCGAGCTAATTTTAGTGTACTTCGACTGGGGAATAGTCCAAATTCGACTTGAATTTGAAAAAAATTTGAAAATTCGAATATCGAAATTTATCATGTACTGTCTCTTTAAAAATTTGACTTCAACTATTTGCCATCTCAAACCTGCCGAATTGAAGTTTTAGCCTAAGTGAAAGAATAGAGAAGGAAGAAGGATACTTGGAGGCATTTAAAATACTTCAAATCGATTGAATATCACCCAAATTTAAATCGACCGATCGAATACAGCCTATTCACTCAGTTAATTTTTTTTTTAATAAATTTCGGTTGGTCTATTTTTTATTCGGATTTCGAATTAATGGGAGTTTAAAAAAACATTCACTGTGAATTCTCAAATTAAGAGAGATACCCTAAATTTTCCAATTCACCTACCCCCCATATGTAATAAAAGGCACCAAGTTTGCCCAGGAGCAGTAAGCCATAGCAACCAGTCTGCTTTTAAACAGATGACCAGTAAATGCTACCGTCTGATTGGTTGCTTTGGGTTACTGCTCCTGGGAAAATTCAGTGCCTTTTACTTTACTTGTTTACTTGTTTTCAAGTAATGTTATTATGCAGTCTCCATATTTTTCTGCACATTTTTCTCCTTACATTCTCTTCTCTGCACTTATTCTACATGCAGTTTTATCTCAATTTCCTTTTCTATATTTCTCTCCTTCCATTTGGCCACCTCATAATTTCTTTTTGATTCCCTATTTACTCTTCTACCCTAATATTGCCTTCTATTTACACATGGTCTTCTTCTGTTTTCTATTCTGAATTTGTTTTTTTTATCTCCTCCACCTTCACCCTCATCTTCTTTCTCCCTTTGTGTATTTTGGTTCTTTTAACTCTTCTGTTTGTCCACTATTCATATCTTTCTCTTTCCTATATCTTCTGTTTCTCCACTTTCACTTTCTCATATCTGGTTCTGTCCTATCATTTTCCATTATGCACTCCATTTCTGTTCAACCCATCTGCTTTTCTTTCTTCTTTAGAAGTTCTAGTTTTTTTCTCTTTAACCTTCTACTTTGGGACTATCTATCATTTATCTTTATGTCTATCTATCTATCTATCTATCTATCTATCTATCTATCTATCTATCTATCATCTATCATCTATCTATCTATCTATCTATCTTGCTTGTATTGGAAATGAAATGTGAGTTAGATATTTTTCTCCTTTTTCATCAGTTGTAACATTTTGATGCTGCTCTTTCTTTCTTAAAAACATGAACACGTTTTACTGTAAAAAAACTGATCTGAGTCACAATGGAATTGCATTAAGAGCATCAAAGTTATAATGCTAGCATCAAGTTATTCTCATCATTTCTTGATGAATTTTACTTAACTAAATAAAAACATCCTAATAGTTGCAGTCCCACTACCAGTTTATAAGAAATGTGCCTTCTGCCATTAGAGTAATGTTCAAATCGTTAGTTTTAAATTAATGAATAAAATATTTTCTTTCCCAAGGAAAAGGTAAATTACAAAATAAAAGTATTATATCCAGTGTGAATAGAACTCCTATTGCAATACATTTTAGTTTTAAAGAGTAATTCTCCTTTTATATGGTCTGCAAATCTCAAGCTTGGCATTTTAACTACTATCTGGTTGCTACAACTTACTAACCCTAAATGGAAAATCTGTGTAAGAGGGCCTGAAAACCAAAATCAATCTGCTTTTTGGTTTTTGGAGGGGTCAGTGACCTTTACAAGCATATAACATTTTAAATTTTTAGCTGCAGGTAGAAAACAAAGAGAATTATTCAAAACACATACAACATAAATAATGAAGACTAGTCTAGTCTAGGCCTATCTATAACATTCTGGTGAACATCTATTTCAAGCCATCTCAACCTTTCATGAAAAAATAAGCTATCAACTTGGTCAGGACTGGCTAATGCCAGTCTGTGCATGTGCAAGTAAATGCAATATAAAACCAAATATATACATTTACTAAAATTTACTATATTTTTGCATTCATGTTGAATGAACTGTGAATTTAATTTTACGATGTAGCTTTGCCAAGCACAAACCTTCTTACCTGTATTAATATATAATACACAAATGCCATGAATATCCTGTAAATGATATCCTTATAAACGGCTCTTAGTGATGTCATCAGTTACAAATGGAGCTTAGTGATGTCATTTTTGGCACATGACTCACTAAAACCTGTGCATTATAATAAAAAAGTACCCCTTGTTAGAAAATATGAGGATATTAGAAGAAACCTCTGCATTCCGTAACCTGAATAAAAGCACATGGTTGAACTCCTCGGTGGCTTATAATAAACTTATATTTTACAATATGGAGTACTTTATTCACTATATAACGAACAGCCTGCCCAGATGATATCTGGTTGAGGATCAGTCAGTTATCTGTTTATTAGAGCCTCTCCTAACTGCAACCTCAAAAATGGGTTAATTGTTAATCCTAAAAGAACCTAAAAGATACACAGTTGTAAATGTGTGTGCCTTTTATTGAGGGTTCCCACCCAGCATCTGGCATCTCAGCATACTGAATACACTGAAGCACATATATGTATCCTTTATTTTTATAAGCATCTCTTATTAAATGTTTGTGGTGAGTAACATTACCTATTTGAAGTTAAAATAGTGCTAATATTACTGTTCCTATTATAGAATGTAACAGGGTGCAGAATCTGTGGGTTTGGTTCTGCATGCAGAAGTGTCTGTCTATGATTTACCACCTCCAATATTATTCATGTCAAAATAGATTTTTTTGCATTGTAAATGTTATTAATAATGTTGAATTTTGTGGTTAAGTAGACATCACACTGGCATGCATTTCCTAGGACAACACAAGGTATTCATTTGCTTAGGCAAGAGCTGAAACCTGTAAGGGGTATGGGGTTAGTAGAGTTAGTAATTCATTGTGCTGCTGCCTGTCTGGTAATGCTATTGGATTACGCAAACACTAAAACGCAAAGAAGGTAGAAGGGAGATTGAGATAGACAGAGGGAGGAAAGATCAGTGGAAAATCTTTAAAAGTGATGTAAGGGAAGCAAAGGCAGGGATTGGAGTGTGGAGGCTGGAGCAGGGACTATAAAATCTCACAGAACAAGCTCAAAAGCAAGGATTAAGCAGAAATAGCAAGCAAAGCAGCAACAGGACATCACGTTGGAATCATCTTAATCACACTCAAGGTAATTATATATGTATGTATATCTTTATTTATAGAGGGCTACATGTATACATTGTGATGAACAAGTGAGCAGGAAATGTGTTTCTACAGTACATAATGGAAGCAGTACAAACAAAACTCACTTTTTCCCATTGTTAATTCAAAAAAGATATTGGTTGGAAAAGTGTTTGCAATTCATGTGTATTAAGTGAATAAGCTGCGCTGTGGTTAAAAAATCAGACCGGGGAAATCTATTGATAATCTATTGTGACGCACACTAGTGAACGATCGCAGTTAAGCCCGAACCTTTGTCAATAGTTTGTTTTGATTAGTGGCAATAAAGTTGCAAATCCATGTGAATAAATGTTCAAACATTATTGAATGACAGTTATCCAGAATGTAGTTTTAAAAATCATAACGTTATATTAACACATGTCCCTTGCAGTGGCATAATGTTATATTCTCAATCACAACTATAAAAGGACTATATATACTATAAATATGCAAAGTTTTGGTCCTTTACCGCCTCTGGAAAAAGAAAAAAAAAAAGATGGAAATCAGTGTGGATAAGCAGGTAAATTGACCTGTCATAAAGATGCAATAGGGCATAATTATAACCCATCTTCTGCTATACAGTGATATTCTTAGGGAAAGCTATGATGTGAATGGTACAGCAAACAGCTGAATATTCTCCACCTTATTGGCATTGGTATAAAGTCAATATACACATATGCAGAACAATACTGATATGTTATGAGTATTGTTTGACTGAACGTGTGCTTTTGGTTTCCATTTACAAATTCGTGCAGGCTACACCCAGAAATGAGGATATTAATGAATGGCCCATTTGCCACAAATAATACAAGCATAAATGTTGCAAAAGGGCATTCATAATGTGGACTTGGTATTAGAGAGTGACTACAGTGCTAAAATTACTTTTTAATATTCATTTGATCCAATGGAATAAGGGATGTTGCTGTGAGGAATATTTAACTGAATGATTGTTTGTATAACTGAATTCAATACATAAACAAGACTGATGGGACACAGTTCAGGCATGTTCTATTAATACTATAATATAATTATGAACCTTTGTTTTAGTGTTTCTCAGTTTAAAGAGCTACAACTCCATGCATTTAAAGGAGAATGAAAGTTCCAAGACAGTTTATTGTCAACCGATTAGCCACAATAGTGCAAGCTAGAACACTATATTTAGTCTGCAGAATGCTTTACCTTACCTGAGTAAACAGCTCTAGACACTGTCTCTGTTTGTTTAGGATAGAAGCTGCCATATAAGCTTGGTGTGATATCACTTCCTTCCTGAGTCTCTCCCTGCTCACTCACTGAGCTCTGAGCTCAGATTACAGCAGGGATGGGAGGAGGGAGGTGTAGAGGAGCAAACTGAGCATGCTCAAGCCCTGCCCTGGAGGTTTATGCTGAAAACAGGAAGTCGGATACAGAAGCCCATGAGTACACAATAAAAGGAAAGACATGCTGTGTTTCTTTTCACAGAGGACTAAGAGCAGCATTACTTTGAGGGTTTACTGATGTATTTATATAGACATTTCTGATAAAGCTTACTTAATTTAAGCCTTTCCTTCTCCTTTAATGTAACAGGCTAATTAGGATTCACTATCAACAGGTAACAAGTTTGGCACCCCACAGCCATGCTATATAATGCTTTTTTTAGGCATAATGTTAATATTAATCTAATGATCTGTTTATTCAATTAACATAGAACATTTTTTTATTCAATCCCTGTTATTTTCATTATTTTCATAGCCTAGAGAGCTGATATATTTTTTCATATTATTTTACTTTATTTTTATCTTATTTTTATTAATATCTATTTCGTGTTAACAATGTGATTGTTTGCAGGCCTGGGTATCTAAAGGTGGCCATACACGGGCCACTAAAAGCTACCGACAGGCAGCTTATTGGCCCGTGTATGGGGCCCTCTGACGGGCTTCCCCGATCGAAATCTGGCCGAAAGTTGGCCAGATGTCGATCGGACGGGACTAAAAATCCCGTCGGATCGCAGCCGCATCTGTTCATTGATGCGGTCCCGCGATCTGACTGCCCATTAGCCATAGTTAGGTGGGCATATCGGGGAGAGAGCCACTCATTTGGTGACATTGCCAAACAAGCGGATCTCTCTGTGTATGGCCACCTTAAGAGATTGTGAAATGTGCCATGATCTGTTCACTTTAAAAGCATATCTCTAGGGTCTTCCTGTAGGGGCACAATACCTGCACTGCCATAAACAGTTTTTTGTTTTTTTATGCTATTGACTCCCCCCGCTGGCACTTGTTTTGCTGCAGAACCTGCTAATTCTCATTTTGAAAATCAGTCTTCCATTTTTTGACACTAGTCTATCCTTATGTTCTAATAATAGCCACCTGTCCTGACCGTTAGCCTGAAAATGGACTCTTGTCTGCTCTATACTACCTGACTGCTCTATTCTGCCTATGTCTCTATTTCCTTTGTCCTTTGTTTTCTCATCTGTCTAGTTGAATGAGGGGAGTTGGAGTGCACACCAAGTCCATGGCCAAAAAAAGGTCAATACTGGCACCTTCTTTGCTATCCATTGTTTTTGGTGGAGCCAGACTGACTGAAGGTTAGACTTTATCCCGAGTATTAACATAACACTGCTTAAAAAATAATTGACACATTGGTCTAATTGTTCTTTATTAATCAACAGTCATTTATAGATCATTGTAAACCTCAGACTATGAAGGACTGGCATATCAATCTTGTTGTGACAGAGGATAATGTTCCCAGAACTGTGCAATCCTTATTAGGGTAAAAAGGTGCACTTGGAACAAAATATGGATGTAGAAGTAAATTACATAAAAACAAAATGTATTTAAATATGAGTTTCTTGATTTCTACAGTTGCCTTAAAAGGGAACTGAGAAGGAAAGAGATGTTAATTCAATAAAGCCCAGTCAAATACCTTAACTTTCTTCACCCTAAAGTATCTGTAAGGGTCTGGGCCCACCAGGTGATCCTCTGGTGCTCTGGCAGGTAAATCTGATTCATGTCTTTAGCACTATTTCAGTTTGCTATTTTTATTAAATATTTTTTTCTACAAGATTGATGCTGAATCTTCACAAAGTAAAGCATTATTATATAATTTTTTGTTTACTGTTTCCACAACATCATGAAAATTTTAATTCCATGAAAATTCTTATTCCAATATCTTAAAAAAAACTTTCTTTTTCCATCATCAATATTAAATTCTAAACTATTCAGGCAAAGCAGTTTGTGTTGTTGCCATCTATGAAGCGCAATAGCAAGTTCACGGTGAAAAGCATAATGGTTTAGTAGTCTTTTCATATATATATTTGAAAAATGCCCTCCATTGCAATTAATTAAGTTGAGAAACTATGTTGGAGACCAATTTTCCCTGCTTAACTGGAGTTATGTGTTTTCTTGTACTCCTGTGGCTAAACATATAAACAAGTTTAGGTATATACATAACTGCTCATATATTTTTATATATACTTTTAAATATTCAAGAGAAAAGGGAAAATTATATAAACACTTGGGAGAGATGGGATAGCTAAAAATAGTAGTAGGCATAGTCCATTTGGTCCTTCATGACTGGCCACTGCCCAGACCACGTTTCTTAAAGGAAAACTATACCCCTCATACAATGTAGGTCTCTATAAAAATATATTGCATAAAACAGCTCATATGTAAAACCCTGCTTCATGTAAATAAACCATCTTCATAATAATACACAATTCCCAGTGCACACAAACAAACCATACATGTTAGGTCACATGAGCCAATTAACAGACATAGTTCTGTCTTTTGCCTTCACACTTTTTCCTGTTACAGTTAGAGTTGCAGTATTTCTGGTCAAGTGATCTCTGAGGCCGCACCCAGACCATCATGAAATGGTGATTCAAGGCAAGAGATGTAAAAGGACACTATTTACTTAAAGGGGAACTCTACACAAACATAACTTAAGCTTTCTGAAAAGTAAACATAATTTCAAGCAACTTTGCAATATACATCAATTAAAAAATATGCAGACTTTTCATGATTTTTAATGGTTTGGAACAGTTCCCTAAGCCTAGCCCCCTGCTCTCCGGCTGAGCTGTCTGACTACTTTGCTGAGTTGGCTGACTACTGTTACTTTGTATCAACAGCCACCTGTCCTCAGCCTGCATCCTCCAAACCCCACAATTCCCTGCACACATGATTTCAATAAGGAATGGAGCATTATGCAATGCATTGTGGGTTATGTAATTCCTGCATGCTGTCTGCAATCTGTGGAGAAGTGGTTACAATTAGTAACATCAGTGTTTAGTCCCTCCTTCCCTGCCAGGATTTCAAATGATGCAGAAAGAGAAGAACTGTTAAACAGCTGGATTTCAGCATAGACAATGGCATTTATTTATACTTTTAGAAGAAACAGGTAACTGTGATGGGTATATTAGGGGTTTCTGTGTTATGTGGGCCTCTTTATCAAATTTTGGTTTGGAAGCCCTTTAAATATATATTCCAGTTTGATAAGATTCTTTAATATGCCACTTAATTTGATGTAAACTATCTGTTGCACAAGTATTCATTTTGGGGGTATAGTTTTCCTTTAACTTAAGATGATTCTAGCACATCTACTAAAATGTGTTTCAATTACCATACGCTAGTCCTGAGAATGGGGAAATAGTTCACATTTCACACTTCTTCTGATAAAACTGTCCCTACTGTGAGTGAATGTGATAGGGACCTTAGATTGTCAGCTCCACTGATGTGAATGGTGCATAACACCCATAAAGAGCCGTGGAAATGTGTTGGTACTAAATAAATACCAGGAAATAAAAAAGTAAGACCCCTATCATACAGGGAGAACATATAATCTCCTTGAAGATTGTGCCCTGGCTGGATTCAAATTCAGAACCCCAGTGGGGAGACATTGTGCATATATATACCCTTCCCTTTGTTAAAAACCTGATTCATCTACCAATTTATTTATTACAATGTTGTATGAATCTATTTCACAAATGTTATAAAGCAGCCAACAATATGCATTATGTATGTTTATTTTCAAAAGGATTTTTTTGTCTAAAAATGATGCTACTAAAACTACTGACAACCTATATCTATATATTATCTCTCTCTCTTCCCCAAAATATCTATTATGCTCCTCATAAGTTTTGTTGTAATTCATTATTTGTGTTAGATCATTAGCAAGTTAATTTTGCAGATACAATTGCATACAATTCTTGAAGATGTTTCCAGGGGTTACCTTAGAAATAAATTAAGCTACAACATAATACCTATTTTCTTGATGTAGAAAGTATGAGGAGTAGGTGTTCAAGGCAACAGATGTCAAGTGTTCGTTAAACAATCTATATAAATACACATTAAGGGGAATGTTTATCAAGGGTCAAATTTTAGTCAACTTTGTCCCAGTCAGACCTTTAAAAATACCTACCGCCCATTGTATGAGCCTTCTACTTATAAAACATTCCATGAAAAAAAATTATACCTAGATCAGTCTGGTGCGTTTTTTTGCTGAGGATTCTAGCATGCTCATGTGCAATATTTTAAATATTTCATATTTTTATATTTTTCATATTTCATTTAATATTTTACCAATATTACCCAGATCAACAAAATAACAATAGTTCTATCATAGTCACCAGTCACTGCAGTGTATAACACTTGTTTACTGGCTGCTTGATGTATTGATGTCTCTTTGATGACACCACAATTTCATTTTTAAACTGTTACTGTAATTGTTCACTTATTTCATATTTTTCCCTTTTCAAGGGGTTCTTTACAAACATGATTTGATATGTAATGCTTGATAGACGGCTTTGAGATTTAAACCCTGTGGGTGCTTGAGAAATAAATTGTACACTGTAATCTCCATTTTTCTTTGGATTAATTTTATTGAATGTATTCCATTTTAACAAAGGCCTTTCTTTTTAGTTAAATTTGCCTGCATACCAGGAAATAAAGAAGGATTTTAGTGTCTAATGCATTTGTAATACCTTTTTGTGTAAAAATAATAAATGTTTTTTGAGGAGGTCATTTTTATGGATCAAAACAACAAAATCTAAATTGTCTCTTATATTTCTACAGCAAAAGTTCTAACAAATTCCAAAAATAAACTCAACAAATTTATTGCTAAATGAACAGAGTACAGTATTAAGTATAGTGACTTTGGCTTCTAAAAATGGCAATTGTGATTAAAATGGGATCCTTCATTGTACAGAAAATGCAAGCATTTAAGGGGAAAACATGCTGGAACGATAAGTGTAGTGGCATCAGGCTTGCTTTGTGGAAGTGGTATATGGTATATAACGTATGGAATTTGTAATAAAGAAAAGTCTACTCATACCCACAACAAATATACCGACAGTATAGATATTTTTGTTATATTTCCTCCAATAAAACTTAGGGAGCTCTGGGACTTTTTTCCTGCATATTTCATGGTATCTGTAAAGAAAATCACTGGAGACTATTTACCACAAGAAGTATTAGTCTTTGTTTATTAAACACAAGCAATCAGGGAATTCAGATTTAATAGCTGATTCTGTGGGCAATTCCTAGGCCTTTTTATATAAATATTTTAGGTTTTAGCAGACACGAAAAGATTCACATTCATTGCATTTCATGCCTTCCATGTCGCCCCCTCCTCTTGCATGCACAACGAAGAAGCGTCCGTGTGCACGAACTGGAAAGCAGGAAATGTTGCTGAAGGCACAAGAATCAAGGGACCGAACAAGGTGAAGGAGGCAGAAGAGGTACTGTTCCTGGCGCCCCTCCAATTTTGCGCCCTAGGCACTTGCCTCTTCTGCCTACCCCTAGTTCTGGCCCTGCTTCAAAATATGCCTTAGCAATTTGTAATTATGAGTAGTGATGGGTAAAACGCACTATAGCCAATAGGCATTTTGGCGCGTGACAACTTTGACATGGGTATCAATTTTCATACTTGCGAGAATTTTGTCCAAATTCATTAAAATTAATGGCCATCCGAATATTTTTGACGCGCGCAACTATTCTGGCTCTTGACAATTTTTTTTGTGGCAAATTTATTCGCTGGTGGCGAAACGCAGAAATTTGCCGCAAATTAGTCCCTGGTGAATTTATTCGCCCATCACTAATTATGAGCATTAATCTGCAATGCAGCAAACAACAGGGAGGCAATGTGATAGCTTCACTAGCCTTCAATGAAACCACTGTGGACATTTTGTAATGCATAAATATGGTTTAACATGTACAGAAACTGCAGTCCAAAGATTTCTTTTTCCTTTTCTTGAGTTTAGTTGATTTCTAGAAATGGGGGTCTTGCGGTCTGCTCACCTCATCGTGAGACATTCTTTTACAGTAAGTTGGAACACAGGAACTTAATAAATACAAATGATGTATGCCAATGTTGAAGTTTTTTCTGCCTCCAGGAAGTGGTCTACAAAAGAATGGTGAGTATTATTGGAAGACATTCTCTTTTGGAATGCCAGATAACAATTATTAAATGTACAGAAAAGCCCTTTTATAGTAGGAGAGTGAGTGTAAAAACTTAAAAACCTGCTAAGATTAGTTCAGGTTTAGGTATACATAAAGACTGCATATAGTTTAACATATTGAACTTGGACAAGTGTTTCTTACAGAATGAGTTAGCAACACGGAATGTAATGTATATAAATCAATAGCCTGCTCCTGGCAACACCAATTTCAGCCATGTTGAAATTGCTTTATGAAAGGCAAATGGGAAAAAACATTGGAAAGTGTCATGGAATTGTATCTGTATTTTGTTGAATGTGCTATTTGCTTTGAATACCAATATATAGCTCTGCTATTAAATGGCATATAGCTATATTGTAACAAGCTTATGCAGATGTATTAGCAAATTGTATCATTTATAACATTGTCTTTGTTACTGTATGTTTTATTTGAAAAAGAATTCTCTCTGACAGTCTGTTTCAATACAGTATATCTGTGTTTTCATTGCCTGTCCAACAACTGTTGCTTTATAAAAAGATACATATAAGTCTAGTTCATAGGCAGAGATGCAATCTTGTATAAACTGTGCAGGGACATTTATACAGATGAGAAGCTAAATTGTGAGCAAGCTTTCATTTTAACTGTCAAAATACAAGGTGCAAATATATATATATATATATATATAAACAAGGGAAAGTTGTGCTCACCACTATTTTTTAAAACCATTAGGCGGGGGTGTAATGAGGGTGGGACCACAAAATACATATAGTCAACTACAAGAGGTCCTCTGCACTCAACCCATTATCAATATATTTAAGACAGAGACATTTTGTGCATACTGCTACTAAAAAATGCCTTACCCTTTAAACAACACAGGGATTGTTTGTCCATATATTGCAATATATTTAAGCTGGCCAACTAATTTTCATCTGATTCATTAAGAATTCAATTGCTTAATTATACATTTTACAAAGGGACTAAGTTTTACCTGCAACTTACTAGCTGCTTTCAAAGTAAAACTCCCAAACTTGGCTGTCCTTTTATTAGACACCAGTGGTATCACCTGACTATAGCTGGGAAGGGTGGGAGCTACAACATGGAGCTGGTCACTGCTCCTGTATAACTATAACAAACAAGGGAAAGTTGTGCTCACCACTATTTTTTAAAACCATTAGGCGGGGGTGCAATGAGGGTGTGACCACAAAATACATATAGTCAACTGCAAGAGGTCCTCTGCACTCAACCCATTATCAATATATTTAAGACAGCGACATTTTGTGCATACTGCTACTAAAAAATGCCTTACCCTTTAAACAACACAGGGATTGTTTGTCCATATATTGCAATATATTTAAGCTGGCCAACTACGTCAAAGTCATCCCATATCTGGCCAGTCCTACGCTTAATTTTCATCTGATTCATTAAGAATTCAATTGCTTAATTATACATTTTACAAAGGGACTAAGTTTTACCTACAACTTACTAGCTGCTTTCAAAGTAATATATATATATATATATATATATATATATATATATATATAATATATATAATTATTATCCACAATAATGTTGTAAAGTTAATTATACATATTAATATCTATCCATAGTTTGAAGTGCCTCTTTCAATTTGGTACGGAAGCAAAACAAACCAGAAAGTTAGTGCATAGAGAGTTAAGGTAAAAAGAAAAAGGTTTTTTTAAAAAAATGTTTAGGAAGCTATTCTAGATTAGAGAATCACAGTCTGTTCCTTGAAAATGGAAGCTGATCAACTGAAAAAGGTTTACATATAACCATGGCTATAAATGAAGAAGGCAAAGGAGGTCACAATTTAGGATCTCCCTACAAATGCTTAAAATAGCAATGAAACTAAAAATATGCTTTCCCTATATCACCTTTAGCCTCAACATTTTGTTTTGGGCGCCAGGGTGAGGAAATAAGAGGCATAAAATGATACACCTTTTAGATTCTCTACTCATCTAATTTCAACAGCTTAATCAAGTGTCTTTTGTAAGGCAGGTGCTTGGGTTTATTTTTGTTAGTATACCATGTCCTATTTTGAGAAATTTGGTCTTTTGGATGAATAAACCCAAGCATGCACATTAAGCCATATTAAACGTGTGTATTTAGGCTGCCCGTTTATTTTTACATCCGCACGTCTAAATAATCAGGATGTGGTTATTGAAAGGGTGATAGAGCTTCTTTATGTTTCTCCATGCATATAGGCATAATATAGTTTTATCCCAAGGATACTCTATTGTGGAAGTATGGAAAGACTGAGTGAAAAAGAAGACAGATGAAGTGTATACAAATTACTCTCCTCTGTTAATTCCTGGATAACAAAACAAAATACAAATCTTCTTGTCACATAAATCTGATATGAAACTTTTTCGATATTCTCCACTTCAAGACTGATCATTGTATGCATTATAACAAAGAAATATAGTAGTGCCCTGTGTTATACTGCTATGTGTTATTTGAATGTTTGCTTTTGCATAAATTATAATGTACAGTGTGCTCAGGCCACACTAGCATATAATAGGTACTGTGTATATATTTAGAGCAGAACACTCAATAAAATAAATTTATTGAAAATATTACTTTAATGAAAGTTACATGTGTAGCATTTCACTTCAGAAATTGTAAGGTTCTTGAGGCGATATATGCATAGAATTCCAGTTCCTAACACAGTTTAATCATTTTGTCCTTACTGCCAGCACCTCTGTTGCTTCTCTCCAAACACAATCACCATCACAGGCAGCTAGAGCCCTATATAGAAAGGTGGTACAAAGTAAAACTAACCTCAGTATTACAATTGCCTGCACTGTTTACACCATACTGTAGTTCAACAAGGAAAATGCTGTAGTTGCAGTCATTACAGTATTTCATATGACGGTATAAAATTGTACTTTTCCATTTACAAATGCATCCATTTTGCAACTAATGCTAGTTTACACAAAGAGTACACTAGAGGGGTTATTTATTAAGGCATGATTTTATCATGGCTTCAGTTTTGACACTGAAATCCCGAAAAAGTCACAGTAAAAAATACATCATTTTTTTATTATGCCCCAAAGCTGTTCCAAGTTAGAAACCTAAAATACTCCATATAAAACCTGCCAAATTCATGTAAAAGTCAATGGCAGATGTGCCCTCAACCAGTTGAAGATGTTTTAACCCTCATGTTCAGAGTTTTCAGTGTTTTCGAAAAATTCAGGTTTTCCGTGGGACAATTTTTTTTTTATTGATAAATAAGGTCAAATTGTAGATTCTAGTTTGGTCAGACTTTTTTTCAGAAAACAAATCAGAAAAAATTGGATTTTGATAAATAACCCCCTAGGTAAGTTAATGAGAAATTCTTTGTAAAGTTGGGTTTGTAATAGTAGATTGCAATAAAGAAAATTGATAGGTGCTCCAGAATAACAATGTAAAGAGCTCACCAAGTAGATCATGTGGTTCAGGTCCACCAGCCCCAGACCCCCAGCTCCAGGGAGCAGCAAACTGAAACACAGCAAAAGAACAGGACTGTCCAAGGCCAAAAATATACGTTATAAAATAAAGTCTTTATTTGTCATATTTAAAAGTATAGGCCTTACGCATTTCGTACCTAAAAGGTACTGAATCATCGGCAGCCCATGATTAAGTACCTGTGGTACGAAAAGCGTAGGGTGTATAGAGATGTACCTATACTTTTAAATATGACGACTAAAGACTTTATTTTTTAACTTGTATTTTTTGCTTTGCAATAGCAGATAACTTGGCCAGTTATTAACCAAACTTATAATGCCTACGAGGAGAACCAGGCTTCTCTTAATTGCTTTTATTTAGACAGTTTGTAGGACCATTTCCTTCTCCTTCTCAGACAGACTTTGCACCAGAAGAGACTTTTCCTTAGAACTTATAACGCTCTTCCTTCAGTTAAAAAGGCAATAAGGAGGTTTGGGTCTTTATCTAAAGTTTCGCTTCTTCAGATTTTTTAGCCACCCAACTGCTTCCACCAATGATATTTGCAACAGGATAGGAGAGAGAGAACCCAAAGTCATTTACTTACAACTCACGCCATACTAAAATGTTTGAGACAAGCCTTGCTGCTGCTGTTCCTCTTTCATGATATAGCCTGTTGCTACTACTGTTCTTCTCCCTTTTTACAATCATGATACCCCCCATTTTCCACAGCAACATGCCAGACATTTGAAGAATTCTGCATTTGATTTGTATTTGTTTAACAATAAAACTGCCTTAATAAATGACCTCACTATACATATACATATGTCTAAGAAGGTAATGGACAAGGCACAGAGTGTGCAACAGGCATAGCAGAAAGTGCTGCTAGAAGCCCACAGTCCATGATTAACACCTAAATGAAGCCCCATGTGCTTAAGCATTTCCAAATATTAATGATAATTGAAAAGAGAACTCTTGGGAACATTTCCTCCAAAGACTGCACTGATGTACAAGGCCACCGTTTAATGATAAGGAATGGAGTTTTTATATTAAAAAAAAATTAATTATCTTAATTAAATGAAGCATAACATAGTAAAGATATAACATGGATGTGGTGCTACAGAAATTATATATGATCAGAGATACACGGGGTGTTAAAAATAGCTATATATTGAATCAAATGTATACAGTACTGATCTAGTAGAAAACATAATATACAACATTATAAACATTATATAAAACACTCATGTTTTATTATCTATTCACAGATGCTGGAGTGGCACAGTGTGAGTGTTAGCCTTCTCCTTGCTGTTTCTTTTGTACAGTGGACATCTACAAAAGCAGTTCCTGCCAAGCCTGGAAAACAAGATTTGGCTTTATGGGTATTAGCATCAAAATGTATATATTATGTGGTATGGTGACAAAAAGGTCCCCAGTTTCCTGGGGAAAAGTGATTGATGGAATGTGTGTTGGGCCACAGATTCTCAGATATTGTTACTGAGGTGAAACCAGTAGTGCTGTTAGCAGAGAAACACTGTGTCTCTCTGCAAGGTTTTTGTAATTGATGATCCAGGGCTGGTCTTACTGGGAATCCGCAAGAGTAGAGTGAAATGAATTCCCAAATCCATAGGCCACGTTTTTCAAGAGGCCCTTGGCCCTATTTAGTACACCTGATGCTGAGCAGCAGTGCTGAATGTGTGTGAGACAAACTGCTGGTGTTCTCAGCTTCAGGAGAGAAAGAAAGACATTTATTTTGTGTTAGCCATTAGGCTGGATATTTCTGTTGGACTGCAGCGAGTGAACCCCCACTATATATATATATATATATATATATATATATATATATATATATATATATATATATATATATATATATATATTGGATAATGTACCCCCTGCTGTAAATTACAGATGAAGCCACTTGGATTTGTGAGTTAAATGCGTCATGACTCAGGGGTAATTGAAGAAACTGTGTTATCTTAAGTCATCTTAACTCATTTAATGCATTTAACCTTTTCATTAGCATACCAAAGCTCCATTGTTCACAATGGTGAATGCTTTAATTAGATGGGTTGTTGTGACACAGTTTTCTGTGTTAAATGAGATAAATGGGATATCTGTGTTTAGTTATTCTGTGTCAAACAGACAAACCAAAGTGGCTGCATCTGTATAAAGATATTATAAGTCACCGAGGAGTTATGTGACCATATAAAAGCACAAGGCCGAAGGCCGAGTGCTTTTATACAGGTCACATAACTCCGAGGTGACTACTAATATCTTTATAATTTACAGCAGGGGGTACATTATGCATTATAATCTAAAATTTGTGGGTGCAGTGTCTTGATTCCTAAAGATGTCTGGCTCTGTTCTGCCCTTGCCTGCCACAGGTGATGTCATAGGGGAAAGGCCAAGGAAGTAGGAAAACTTAAAGCAGGACTGGAGACTGAGGTGGGAGGGAAAGTGTAAGTTGAGAGGTAGGTTATGTAAAAATTTGGTTGAGTTGGTAAGCAAGAATGGAGAGAGACCATGTGAGGGGGAGGGAGACCAGAGAGGGGGCTAGACAGAGCGGAGACCAAGAGACAGGGAGTCCATTGTAAGACTGTCAGTGCCAGGCCTTGGGCAAATTGTTCTATATAAACAGCGCGCTGTTTATAAGGATATAATTTACAGTCTGGTCCCATAGGGAAATGACCAGACTGTAGATTATATATATATATAAACAAGGGAAAGTTGTGCTCACCACTATTTCTTAAAACCATTAGGCGGGGGTGCAATGAGGGTGTGACCACAAAATACATATAGACAAATACAAGAGTCCTCTGCACTCAACCCATTATCAATATATTTAAGAGAGAGACATTTTGTGCATACTGCTACTAAAAAATGCCTTACCCTTTAAACAACACAGGGATTGTTTGTCCATATATTGCAATATATTTAAGCTGGCCAACTACGTCAAAGTCATCCCATATCTGGCCAGTCCTACGCTTAATTTTCATCTGATTCATTAAGAATTCAATTGCTTAATTATACATTTTACAAAGGGACTGCCTTCCCACTATATCTCTTATCACATAGCACTTAAGCTCTTTGTTCTGATATGAATTCTCTGTATATTTATTACGTGATTTGTTTGCCCCGTGTATACTTTTATATACATTGTACTTTTATGCACTGTACAGTGACGCGGCTCCTTAACAGCGCTTTACAAATAAAGTTATACATACATACAACATATGAAACTGAATGTAATTATATGATAATTTACCACATATATTAATATACATAAAAGCCTAATTAATGACATACATATTTTTTGCCTGATTCCAAAAGGACAGTAGGTTAAAAGCTACTCCAGAGTAGGAATACTGAATAGTGCTCAACCTTTAAAAAGCCTTGACAACACATACATGTAGAAGATGTTTTAACTGTAGATTAAATTCAGTATCACACCATGTCCAACCATGTCACAACATATTATTTTCACACCTTTTTCAGTTAACTGAATATTGTGACATGTTGCTAAAGTCTGCTTAATCTGTATATACAATCTCCATGTTCTCCATTTGAGGTCTTTGGGAATAATTTACAGTTGGTGACTTCCCTAGAAGCTTCACCCATTTGCCAACAGTGCAACTCTTTATATTCACAGAAGTAAAGGGCTTTCTTGCGCTGTGCTCTGTAGCATGGCTGCATTCTTAATCTGACACAGAGCACATCTTGCATCTACCATGGGTACTGTCCCAAGGAAGAAGGTGATGCCAAAAGAAAAATAATAGGATAAGCAAGATTAGGAGAACAGAAAGAAAGATAAGCAAGCCATGAGAAAAGAAGTTAACAGATCGTCAGGGATGCAAAACTAGAGTCGAGTTCAGAAGAGATGCTCTGGAACAAGAGAAATGGTTAAAGAAAAAGTAAAAAAAAAAAGATGGAAGGGATGAGCAACAGCACACAGGAAAAGAAAAGGAATGGGTGAGATGAGCAGAACTTTGGAAAAGAGGTGTTGTGTTCAGAAGCAGAGAAATCAGAAAGTAAGAAAAGTTAGATATAGCATTTACCTTCAATTTTGGCTTACACTCTGTGTTTCATTTTGCAGTCACTTGACACAGCAGTTGTGCTAGATGGCAGCTCACATTCAGTCTCCTGTGAAGAAAAGTCAGCAGCAGACCTGGCAGCTAAAATTCTACTTCTGGATGAGCTTGTCTCTCTAGAAAATGATGTGATTGAAACCAAGAAAAAGAGAAGCTTCCCTGGATTTGGTTCTCCTCTTGACAGGCTTTCTGCCAGCACCACAGAATTTAAGGGCAAGCAGAGGTATGTTGCTAATGGATGCTGACACAAAGGATGCTAAAACATCTACCCTCTATTATACTACCTTTGGGGAGGCTCACTACTAATTTACAGGGTAATGCAATAAAAGGCATGTTCATACCAGGTCTAGTTATTCATAGAAACTGCAGTTTTGCTTTCCTACAGGGAGCCTCTAAATGCCATTGACTGATTGGTTGCTATGAAGCCAGAAACATTTTTTTCTATTTTTATTATATTAACCCAGCTCTTACATACAAATAGCAGAGAAACCTGGAAAAGGGGTAGTGAATGCAGTAAAAAGTTCATAGGCTTGATATCTATGGAAATGTTAACAGACTCTATATAAATGGCAAAAAATCTGCAAAAATTTGTTTCCTTAGTCCCCGCTATCAAAAGGTGCATGTTCATGTGCAGCCTATTCAGTACATGAGTCAAATAAAGACAAAAAATAAATAAATCATTACAGTAACATCAAAAAATTAAAGTAATTAATATACAACATACAGGGGGTTATTTATTAAAGTCCAAATGCAAAAAAAAAATTAAAAATACTATTTTTTTTAACTTTAAAATCCGAATTTTTAGTAGAAAAAACATACCGATTTTCGCTCGATTTTCTCATATTTTTCCCCAATCCAATTAAATTGTGCTTTTTAAATTATAAATAAGGTCAAATTGTGGATTCTAGTTAGGTCGGACTTTAATGTGGGTTTTGATAAATAACCCCCACAATGTACAGTATTCAGTTCTTACACTGGAATTTAAACCCATTGTAGTCTACAGAGTTTATCTGCTATTTGCTGTTCAACCTTTGCCATGCAGCCCTTTTTTCAGCTTGAATGGCTGCCCCCATTGCTACACAGCATCTTATTTATATAAATTATAGTTGCATTTCTGAAGCAAACACACCAATTGTACTTGTGCAGGGCAACAGTACATTCTATTTTCATTACTTCAAAACAATTTCATTTTTTGTGATACTGTCTTCATTCTCATTCACATTCATTTTTAAAATTAATTTCTTTAAACCCTGTTCTTTTGACATGTGAATTCATGTGTAATCATAGAACTCCCTGGTGCCTTGCCTCATGTGATGTTCCCTAGCTTGCCCAATTCAAGGACTCTGTGCTCAAAAAGGGATATTAATGAGACACATAAAATAGAGACTAAGGAAATTATGTGTATGGAGCACCACAGATATGAGGAAAGGCTGGCTATGTTGGAATTATTTTGACTGGAAAAGAGTTGCTTAAAATGAATAGGATCTCCTCTATTTTTGCGTAAAATATATTTCTAAGCAACTTTCCAATATGCATTAATTCAGAATATCCATTGGTATTAAAATAATGTGCAAATGTTGTTATTTTAAGCAGAATGTGTTGATCCGTTTCTAGTCTCTCATTCTGATTCTCTTAAAACAATGCTGCAGAAGCAATTTCTCAATGATATCTGTCAATAAGCTGGCTGCTGCTACATTGTTTCAGCGAGTTACAGCCAGTGGTGCACAGAATATAAATAGGCAGATAATGCTGTCAGTAGAAATTACATTTACAACAAAA
This sequence comes from Xenopus laevis, assembly GCF_017654675.1. Taxonomy (NCBI): domain Eukaryota; kingdom Metazoa; phylum Chordata; class Amphibia; order Anura; family Pipidae; genus Xenopus; species Xenopus laevis. The sequence continues at coordinate 91,823,033 of NC_054380.1, read as the reverse complement.
CCACTAAAACATTTTAAATAATGTATATTGGAAAGCAGCTTAAAATTACATTTTAAAAAATAATCAGATAATATAAATACTGTATAGATCTTTAGGTATCTATGATAAGTGTAAAGAAATTTTAAGTTATTTCACATTCTTCTGAACTTAACCTTAAAAGCAACATATTGACTGTTGTGGGCTTTCAATTCAGTTAAAATACAATTTTATAATTGTTGCAAAATACAAAATCACCACAAGATGGAGCACCTAACCTAGAGCTGGTAGCTTTTTAGCATTACTCATCATTTTTTAGCACAGAAATGTCATACAAGACCTTCCCTGCCCCAGTGTAGCATGCCCTGTAAGGTCATTACAACAACATTATGGTCAGAATCTCCTGGAGCAAATAAATCTGCCTATATATTTTTATAGTGTACCCACCTGGGCATCAGGATGTCCAAGAACTGAGCACTACAAGGCTGTAAAAGATATGAACAAAAAGCACACCCTACATACCCAAACTTCTTCACTTGCTGCACAATAATAGAGGGTATGGCAACCTCCAATACAGAGTATAAGAAAATTCACTGGCACGCAAGACATGTGTTCACAGGGCAAGCCCTTGCAGTTTTAATAAAGTGCAACTTTCCCCGAAAACAAACGCATGTCTTGTGTGCCAGTGAATTTTCTTACATACTTCAAGGCTGTACCACTGTTCTGATTTTTTTTAATTTCAAATATTTCGTGTGGCTCATATATTGGCCTAATTACATATACAGAACTACAAATCACCCCTCTACGGCTGCTCTCCTAACCAGAGTTGGACCAGGCTCGCAGGACGCCGGGAAAAAACCCAGTGGGCCCCATCGGCCCAGACGCGCTCCCCATGGGCGAATTACATTGTGTGTTCCCTGCACCTGATCACTGCTTCCCCTTGCCCCAATTGCGAAGAAAAGATATAAGTGCTGATAGGGGTAAGGGGGGCTGAGGGGGTTGCAGCTGGGTGGGAGGTGATGGAGGGTGGTGGAGGGGGGACCCGGGGTGAGTGTGGAAGGGAAGCCGGGGGAGGGAGATGCAGGCAGGTGGTGGGAAGTTTTATTTTTCTGGGAGCCTACCAAAAAAGTTATTTCACAAAATTTCTGTATTTTTATGTGCCAGAACATGTGACATTCTTCCTTAACATAATCAAATTAAAAAATAAACAATAGAATATTCATATTCTAGTAGAATATTAGTTAGTATTGCCCTTTTACAGCTTTTCCCTTCATTCTCCATGTTGTGATGATCTGTATGCTCCCTCAGTGACCACCTGACATGAATGATCTGAAGTAAAAACTGTCCATTCATTGACTGATGTAACCTAGAAAGCAAGGGTGCCCTTGGTTTTTGTTTAAGCACAGTCATACATACAAGACAGAGAGGGTACAGGCCAATATTTGTATTATGACTTATTTCTATGCATTTATAAAACAGTACTGTAATGGTAATAATAATAGTACTGTATTAAAGGGGTTGTTCACCTTATTTTAGCTTTTAGTCTGAAAATTTGCAATTGGTTTTAATACCTTATTTGTGGCTTTCTGGTTATTTTTCTTTTTATTCAGCAGCTCTCCATTTTGCAATATCAGCAATCTGGTTGCTTGTGTACAAATTACCCTAGCAACCATGAACTGATTTGAATAAGAGGCTGGAATATGAATAGGATTGGGGCTGAATTGAAAGATGAGGAATAAAAAGTATCAATAACAATACATTTGTAGCCATACAGAGCATTTTTTTAAGATGGGGTCCGTGACCCCTATTTGAAAACTGGGAAGAGTCATGAAAAGAAGGCAATTAATTCAAAAACAATAAAAACAAAAAATGAAGACCAATTGAATAAGCCATTAGGGATGAGTGAAACATGTTGCATTGTTTCACTAAGAAAAAAACGCAGATAGACTAATGGATAGCTAAAATATGTTGCCAGATTAAAAATTGTTGCACAATCTGAAAAATTGTCTAATGAAAATTGTGCACCAATTGAATTCAATGCTTTGGTGAATTATATGCCGTGTCAGACAATTTTGTCAATGCGAAAGGGTCATATTTCTACATCATTGTAATAGCCATTCTACAACATGCTAAAAGTTACCTTAAAGTTGAACCATCTCTTGAACTAGCAGAATAGAAAATGCCTTTTTTAAATGGTACCATAGAACTGAATACTGTGACTCTGGGTGGTGAAAATAATTATGTGTATATATATATACTATTCTTGCAGAAAAGTTGTTGAATTTCCGAAGAGAAGATTTGGAATTCCGCTTGATCGAATTGGCATGAACCGTCTTGCTAATACAAGAGGCTAACAGATTTCAACTGTGAGTTCCCCTCTGTTGTATATTCTCTCTGCATAATGTTTGATGTGGAAAAAATATATAAGCGTAACAAATTGCACATAATCAGTGGCTATTGATACGCAACAGCCTTATGCCTTCTAACTGCTAGATATAGCCCTAGTCTTCTGCCAGGGCCGGAACTAGGGGTAGGCAGAGTAGGCACGTGCCTAGTTTGCAAAGCTGGGGGAGGCCCAGGCATATACCCTCTCTACCTCCTACCCCTAGTCCAGTCCCCTCTCTCCACTCTCATGCTGGCTGTTCCCAGCTGAGAAGGACTGTACATGCATATATTCGCGTCAGCTCATAAGAGGTGTCACTACTGGCCAGGTTGCCTAGGGCACCTGGCAATGTCTCCTTAAGGGGATTATTTACCAAAGTCTGATTTTTTTCTGGTAAAGGGGAAAACAATTTTTTTCAGAGAAAAGAAAACCTCACATTTTTCATGATTTATTAAACCCTGATTTGTTAAAAGTGCAAATAAAAAAAGTATTAAAACCTGCTGAGTATATGTAGAAGTCAATGGCAGATGTTCCATTGACATTTTGAAGTTATCCTGATCTGCACTGGGTTTTCTTACAATAATCCGAAGATTTTGTGGTTTTCAGGCTTCAAATCCGAAAAAAAATTGTATGATTCAGATATTACTGAGGCTTTTCCCGCACCAGATTTTTTCATGAAAACGTATTGATACATACTGTAAAAAAAGTCTGTGGGAATTTGGTCAAAGTGGTTTTAAGAAAATACTGAGACATTTTTGGATTTTAGTTAAAAAAACAAAATGTTAAATGATGTAATTGCTACAGAAAGCAGGCTGTCTCTCCCAATCTATTCTCCACCCTTCTGCTTATGATTCCTAAAACAATGTAAATTGTGCATTTATACAGATCTTGATGAGGGCTGCTAGATTTCTGTAGTCAGAACAAGAAGTTAATGCAGGGAACAGATAGAGATAAATATTGCTTTTTGTTGTAATTACATTTACAGCCATACTGCGTTTGGCCTTTTGTACTCTTCTTGTCCAGTCTGTGGGCTGGTCAGTTGGAGGGCAGATTGGGTATGCTTTGGCTTTAAAACCATTGAAAATGTGTATTTAATGAGTACTGGAAAGTTGCTTAGAATCACATATTCTTTCATTGTGTAAAAAATGCTTTTTTAGGTGGTATTTCTCTTTAAAAAAAAGGCTCATGCCAACCTGAAATGTTGCATCTGTTGGTGTAAATGCCATTTTTAACTAATATGACAATTAATGATTTATATGTCCTGTGCAGTGGGACATTTTACACTGGACATCCCCTTGGTACATGTATAGTAAGCTTTAGGCAACACACAGTATTCAAGACTCCTAGAAGTTCTGTAGAAGTGACTAATAATGTTCAAGTCTACAGGCAAGGTGAACTAGGTTAACACATTTGTGTCTTTTCTGTTTCTGGGGTCCCTTAATTCTGCTTTTGACTTGACTTGAGTGTGTTTGCAAAATTATCATAGAATATGTTGCTCTACCATAATAAAATACAATATAAAGCAAAACATTCCTTAGCTGCTTCCTTCTTTCTGCCTAACATTTTACTTCAACTGTTCTCATTTGTGTAGGTTCAGCCTGGATGATATATGATGCATCTCAGAAGCCACCAAAACACTGATGTCTCAGAGAGCTCCTGTATTTGATTTATGTTTCACTGTGGAATAAACTGACCATCTATAAATCCATTTAATATTCTCTTGTCAAAATAATAATAGATTCAATCCATCAGATCACAACTTTTACAGGTAGGGCGTGTCTGCTCTGATCAAAAGGTAGAAGTGTTTATATTGGGTAGGGTCTTATGTTACAACCAAGAAATTTAGAATGTATTTATTTTTTCCATTTTATGATTGAGGACTGAATTAATAACTTTCCAGGACGTTCCAAAATTTATAAGCATATCACCATATATTATAAAAAAGGGTGATAACTCACTTGCTAGATAGGTAAAACATGTTGATGCTTAAATCGAAATAGCTCTATGCATAATATCATGACTTTCTTCAAATTCAAATTGGTTCCACCTTCAAGCTTGCAGTATTTTCTGTTGCCCATCACTTAACAGTATGATTTTGAGGCATTTGAGTAATCCAGTAAGCTAGCAGTACTTTTTCATTTACACCACGCAACAGGATTGTTATAGACAATAGTACATTCTGGCTGTGGTCTCAGTCTTGATTTCTCAAAAAAATTCCTGTGATGTGACATTCCAAAGCTTATTGGCTCTACGGCATTGTGTAGCTGAAAAGACACAGGAACCATGCTTAAAAATAAATACGGTTTTGCTGCAGCTATTGGCTTTGTAGAATATCAGTATGTTAGTATGTTACCGGGCATGTAATATTCTGCTATGATTTAAGCAAGACACACCATGTATTTTTCAAAAAAGCTCCAAAACTGGGGGCAGGGGATGCTGCTAGGGCAAATAGCTATGAATATTGTAGCTTGTAAAGGCAATGTGAACATGACAATTGAATCTTATGGTTAGTTTTTATAAAGAATCTTTGCATGAAATTATGTTTTTGAAGTGTCTGTCAAGGACTGTGCCAGATATTCCAAAGGAGTCCAACTGAAACCAACCTGCTACAAGCACTGAAATGACTCTACATACATTAGACATGCCCATAGGACCACTTCTACAGACATGAACAGTGGCTGGACCACATTTCTGTGTTATATATGTTGTGCTTTAATGCTCACTTTGCTGTAGCCATGCATATGTTTTACACGTGCTGTGCATTTGTAACCGTATATGCTTTTTTTCTGATATACAAAAAGTATTATTAATGTAGACAGAAGAAAACTGGGATAGTAACATTTTGAATAGACCATGTAAAGCCATGCACCTCAAATTAAGTCTGCTTCACCTGTAATATATATATTATATATATAAGTTGGAGCTCTCTTAAATGGATTTCTTTTTAAAGATATAATAATATCAAACTATTGCATGCACAGACACTTTGCATTTACTCAGACAGTGCAGTCTTTGCTAGCACATTCAGATCAACACTAAACAGCAATGAAACATATTTTTCCCATTCATGTGAATTTCCCCTCCATCACAGTCACTTATCTAAGATATATTGCACCATACCATTGCACCATATCAGGGCTCATTTATGAGCACAAATAAAGTGTGAACAATTCTTTTGGAGATCAAGTCACCATGTTCTTTCCCACAATTCCAGCCTAATTGCAGCCGTGATTTACATGCGAACTTATTCTGACATACCCTTTAGGAAACATAGTTTTAAAAACCCAAGGATGATTTTGGCAAACACAACCAAACGTTAATAAGAATATAAATTGCTTACAAACACAAAAAAAATTTGAGCACATGGAAAATTTTAGATGCACAGGCATCATTTAGGTAAAACACCTACCAAAATGTACACAGCTTTAAAAACGGAGGGTGCAAATTTTATTTTTGTGCCTGCTGAAAACATGAACATAGAATGAATTTTGCATCTGTATAACAGCTGTCATAATAGTCAGCAAATGGTTAGTGGTGTTAATTTGAAATCTTTATAGATGCTGAGACAAAATGCATAGAGTTCTGTGCACACAATAAACAATATCATCTTGTCTAGTTAAAGGTACAGTAACTGAATGTTAACCCTTAATATCAAGTCTGTTTTGTTTCTCTACCTGTTCCACTGAGAGTAAACACGTGTTTTCTGCAGTACTTTCCAAAAATTGAATTAGGGACATTCAGAACGTACAGCAAGAAATTAGTTTGTTAATTTTAAATGACTGACAAGGTTAGTAAAAAAAAAAGTCCATATGTTGTATGTGCAGATATTAAATGACTATCACTAATATTTTCAACGTTTGTAGCCAATTAATATGTCCCATCACTTCTAATTCCCAGAATTAACTGTTCAGCTACATAGGAATGCTGATGCTTCTTTTGTAGATAAACACACATATTCTTCTTCACTTTTAAATGGTTTTGAATACTTATTCCCCATTAGGAATGAAATACAGTTAGTTGTACTTAATAGACACCCATTCTTAAAGAATGCCCGGCTGTAGATTGTTAGTTTTAACCACTATATTTAGATATATGTGACACTGTCAAGTAGATTAGTGTATAGAGATGAAGTCATAGATTGTTCTTCTGTTTTCTTGCTTTGATAAAATTCAATCCTTTTCCTTATATTTTCACAAAATCTACCATTATCCTTTCCAGTGAAAGAGCGTAAACTACATTGTAAATTTTTCAGATATTTATGATTTACTAAGCTATGTCAAACAAGATGTAGACATAAATGTTTTTGGATCTGGTATTTTATCACTTAGGGGATGGGTAGAAGGAAGATAGACAAATAAAAAATATTTATGTGCTTCCATAAAACATATCAACATTAATCAATTCTAGAATGTACAAAATAGGGGTGTGGAAGCACTCTAAAGGCTAAGTAATAGTATATTTAAGTATAAAGGAAGTGGCTTTTCAACTTTATGATCATAACTTTGTAACTTAGCCTTTAGAGTGCTTCCACACCCCTATTTTTATACATTAATCAATTCTAGCCACCTTTCTCTGTAGGAGCCCCACTGGAATTGATCAGATAGGTGAGACTGAAATGGCTTGCAAATGCAAAACAACGGTATGCATGATTTACATTTTTAAAGGAGGTCATTAAAGATGTTTTATGCTGTCTCATTACAAAATCCTGTACTATAAAAACATGACTATATGAATATATAAATCCTAATTAATGCACAATTTTAGCCATGCCATTTGGATCCCATTTTAAGTTTCTATAATGCAAACAGTTTTTGAAAAGTTGCAGCAATGACTACTTTTCCACTGTCACTGCTACTTTGTTTGTCAGGAATGGACCCAGTGTCGGACTGGCCCACAGGGATACTAGGAAAACTCCCAGTGGGCCCTCCTGCTTCAAAACATTTGGCATATTTCATGGCCATGACCTATTTCTATGAGAACAAAGATACTAAATACAGTGAATAATAGATTATAGCATATCAGAATAGAGGTTGTGTGAGGACAGGAATTATAATAGTACTGAGAGTGGGCCCCTGATCTAAGGTCTTTTGGTGGGCCCTTGGTGTCCCAGTCCGACACTGAATGGACCTACATGTCTAGCTCCTTTAAAGCATTAGTAGACCTAATATTTTGTTCCAAATTATTCCTTATATTGAACTATGTTATAATTCTAAATCACTTTCTCAGTGCACCCCAGTTCCTTAAAGGGCACCTGTTGCCAAAAAATATTATCCCTAAACGAAGGTGCTAATAGGGCCCTCACTCCGGTTAGGGGTAACAGTAGTTTTTTTTTTTAATTGCCCCTTGCCAGCACAAGACCACCCGCACCAGATGGGAGGTCGTAGTTCTAGTGGCCATTTTGGAGCACACGCATGAGCATAGAGTAAATGCCGCAACTTGCTCATTATGCGCATGCATGTGCTGTGACTGACATGGTCGCTTGCCCATGGTGCTCTCTCTCAGTGCGAGTGTCCTAGTGCTGGTGGGGGGCAATTTATAAAAAATATATACAAACCTACTGTTACCCCCACCTGGAGTTTGGGCTCACACTCCAGTGGGCTCACTACTTAAAATAAGTTAAATCCATAAATGTTATCCTTTACTTAAAAAAATGCAGCCCTCTCTATTACTACAACATTTTGGTATCTCATTCTTTAATATGAGATACAATTAAATTATCCTTGTAAGAAGGAGTTTGTCTGAGATTTCCATAGAATGTGTCAAAGATCTGTGTAAAATGCAGCCATATACTGTACAAATGTTCCTTTTTTGCATATAAGCTTTAGTAACTCTTCACTTATATGTTTATTCCCTCCTTTGCCTTTGTACTATTTTCTTGGTTTTGTCTCTTTTTAATACAGAGTGTGCATTAAATGTGTATGTGCATATTTTCTGAATATTTTTGGAATAACAAATAAATTGTGTGCTGTTTTAAAAAAACATTATTTCCCTATGTGATAATATATTAGCAAAATCATTTCATGAATTAAGATAACTCTGTGGGAGGTTCAGGCATAACTCAGAATACACACATAGACATGAGTCTGACCAGACCCAGGGAGCAGTCAAGGGTCCCAGGACTTGGCACAGAATACAACACAATAAGGAGCAGGGAAGGAACAGAAAATCAAATCAAGGATTACACATAAAATGAGACCAAAAATGGTTATGTGAGAGTCTGCCAGTGGAAAAAAAAGCTATGCTGGGAGGCCTTTTTCAGGACATAAACTGCACCTGGCATTTAATTCAGTTCAACTGTATGCAAAAAAGGGCCCTGGAGCATTTTTAAAAGTTACCTCCTTTTTCTCTGTAATAATAAAACAGTACCTTGTACTTGATCCCAACTAAGATTCAATGAATCCTTAATGGAGGCAAACAATGCAGTTGGGTTTATTTAATATCTAATTATGTTTTTCTGACAGAAAGTCTGGTGATCCAAATTACGGAAAGGTCTGTATCTGGCAAATCCTAGGTCCAGAGCCAGTGTATGAATGTAGCATCATTCATACAGTGAGGCTAATTATTCAATGCAGATGCAAAAAACTTAATGCTGGTGTCACCGTGCAATTTTTTTCCAGCATTTTTTTCTGGAAACCCCCAGCATTTCTTCATTCTTTTGCTCTACTGGAACATGCCGCTGTACTGCATCATGGGTCGACTGGGGTATGGAGTATGTTTATTTTATACAATTTACTTTGATTAATGTAAATACAGCATAGCAAATAACTGCAGAGTTAACTATCTCAGATAGTTGTATCTGGGATAACTCTAGCTTCATGGGCTGAACACAGTAATAATTCTTGTAATTACAAGAATTATAGGCATGTATTGCAAAAATATAAAGGGGGTATGTAATAAAAGGCACTACGTTTGGGTAACTGGGTAGGATTTACTAGTCACCTGTCTAAATGCAAACAACTTATTGGTTGCTATGGGTTAGTGTAACTGGGCAAACTTATTTGCATGACACCTAAAGGAGTTTTTTTGGTTCCTAATAAAACTGACCACAGTGTGTGTAATAAGGACCATAGACTGTAAGGTCTGCTGAGGCAGGGACTGATGTGAATCATACATTGGAGTTAAATAAGTAAAGGTTAATAATATTGGTGCTGTATAAGAATGAGATACTAATAGAGTTATGAAATGGAATTGCACACTGAAGCACCGTTATATCAATTTATATCAATTTGGATATGTAAAATATATTAGAAGCAACTAATGAATACAGTGCCAGCAAAAACTAAAAACAGACATTGCCTCAGTAGTTATAACACAACATATTATTTCATTTCAAAATAGACTTTTTTTAGAATGATTATAATAAATATTTTTTATAATATACAGTATAACGCGACATAAATGAAGCTGTAGTTTTGAACAGTAATAAATAAAACAGTAAACGTGTCACTGGCTCTATGCATTATTTGTAGCTCTCAATAAATAGATAAACACAAGAAGCTGCACAAAGGAACTAATGAAATTGCTTTAGAAATATCTTCGGTCTTCCTTGTTACTGCCATATCAGTAATGTGGCCAAATTATAACATACCCTGAAAGGAAACAGCTCTGTGTTGCTGGGCAACCTTCACACACAGTATTTCCAAAAGCATGCTGTAAAAAAAAAAACACAAATGATAAGACAAGTACACATGCCCTCTATGGGGGAAATGTAATAAAATTCTCAAAGAGAACAAATAAGATTAAAAATGTGCTTGTCACAATTTTCTTTACTTGGACTTTTTATTTCATTAAATAATTGTGCATTGCGAACGTTTAACACTTGCTTGAAGGTGGCGTAAACTTTTGGAGCAAACATAAAATACAGTGCACACTATCGCAAGCTATAACAATCGCTATCCTACTGTTGTGTGAGGGGCAAAGTGTTCGTAGAGGTAAAATTGCTCACTTTGGGAACACTTATTCATATTGCGAACTATTGAGAATGATTTTTGCATCAGTGACCAATATTAAATTTTCCCCCATATGTGTTTAGAAAACAGGCTAGCAGGAGTTATTCACGTATCTTTTTTCACTCTTCTAAATGCTGATTTGTGTACACATCTATAGGGAATAATAAGCCCTATTGGCACTATATTGAAAGTTTTGAATGGCATATAAAGCACATCACCATAAACTGATCACAAAACATCACCTTCTTCTAAATAGGTGCATTATTTTTAGGTGCAAAGAATCACCCGGCAAGACACTGCTTAAGATGTAAAAGGTCCCCTCACAGTCTTTGCCCTACAATCTGACTTCCAAGCAGTGAATGGTACCTTTGAGCATGAGGACAAGTCTCTTTGATATTAAAAGATTGTCTGTTACAACTCTGTTATAGCACCCTCATTTATGCCTATATTAGGAGGCATCAATATACTGTACAACATAGTTTATCTATTGAAAAGACAATGGAATGGCATTACTTTGCTCATTATTAATACTTTCTTAGATATTATGATAGTGTTAAGATAATTGTTTAGAATAGTTTCTTTGTAGGAACTTAATTTGCAAATTTGGAACTCAGGGCAATCGTGCAAAAATCCAAAACATCTATCAAAATACGTATTATGATTATAATTCTTATACAGAGACAAAGTATTGTCAGTCTATCCACATGTATAAACTATTTCACATTCCTTTTACTGGGTTTAAAGGCATGAATACAGATGGAATTAAAGACAATTTAATTCCTATGAGAATAAATGACTCTGTGACCCAACAATCAGAGACAGTTTAAATGCCCAATATAGTTGCTAAGGAGAAAATCTAGGAGATATCTAACTTAGCTGACCCTATTATGCAAACATTTAATTTTTTTTTTCAATATTGCTACCATGGCACTGCATCTATTTGTGCAACAAGGTCCCTATCTTTGTTCTTGTGAAACAAATTGAATGCTGCAACTAAAATTACCCATATCTAAACATTGATAAGCCATTTTAATAACTGATCTGGAGCCTGAATTAATAGGAAAGTTCCCCGCACTGCCTCAGCTGTATAGTAGAATGCATCCAATCCTCCACAGGTACACCGCTATCCCGATATATACTTAAAGATTTCCAAGAATGAGGAGAGCACTCATAAATAGCAATTTATGCTGTGATTGTGTTTATTCAAGGCTACTACACGACATGTTTCGGATCCATGTTGATCTGGAGCCTGTTTAGAAAGAATTGGCTTTGTTTAAGGAGTAGTGGCACTAAATCAGTGTAAAACTGAAAAAAAAGAAAACAACAAATGAAGGCAGTATACTAGAACATCAAAACAGAATCAACAATGCATAACTACTTAACCAGTAGGGGTAATTCAGCACAAAGTAGTATGAAAATGTTTCCTTCTGTTTCTGAATAGGAAATTACAATGCCCTTGGCTGTCTCCCTCTGACTCAAAAAGCCAAAAAGGGAAGCAACATTTTGGGAATTTACTGGCTGGTGACCAAAGACTTAGTCAGCACTGTGAACAATATAAGCCCAATCAAAATTGTGCTAAGACTATAATCTGGAAAACCAATAGATTAATATGGGTGCTTTCTGTAGTAGGTACTTGAAAAACAAATTTAAAACCAATATCCAGTACCATATTGGTATAGGCAGAAAACAAGATGACTACAGAGGAAAGACAACCTATGGAATTACTCTAATATTGCAATAATATTTTTAGTGTATTGAAAAAAATAATTCACTTTTTATGTTCTTAGGCTACTATTTAAGTAAATTCCCCTATTTTAGAAACATTAATAACACAATTATTTTGATAAACTGAAAGCATGGACAAATATTCAAATGCACTTTGGGAGATAAATATGATTCTATTTAAAGCTTCATCTATTCTGATCTTAGGTTCAGTAGGTTAAGGAATTCCCTTAAGTGGTACAAACGATATCGAATATAATTAGTATAGTATCAAATAATTAATGTGAAGTCATTAGAGTTGTGTCAAGCTCAGTGCTAACTTAGAAACAATATGGAACTGTTTAAATCTATGACAAGTATAAAGTGACATTGCTGAGATTACTCATCATTTGGGTAAATCTTTCCATTTCTGAATGAAGTAAATATTCACCTTGTTTGTTAGGGTGTGAGGATGCTATCCCTTTCACAGCATATGTTATATCAGAAGTCTTCCCTTCCATGAGCTGCTCCTTCAGTTTCTCCAGCTATATCAAATAAACAGTGATTTAGTTCCCTGGCTGCATTAGAAAGAAATGGGATTACTATATGTTTTCATGTTCTTTGCATTTTAGTTAAAAATGTGTGATCAGTATCTAACATTTTGAGCGATGCTATCATAAGTCAAAATATAGAAATGATCTTGTTACTTTCCAGTGAAAAATCAAAACTAATAGATGTTATAGTGTAAATATGGCATTCTATTGCTCACATCACTTTCTTAGTGAATATATATTATAGTCACATACTTCTTTCAGGGGGCACATAATAAATGAATCAGTTGTTAATGGAACTTCAGCCTTCCACTGGCACATCAAAGACAAATGGACTCTAGTCATACTTTGGCTCCTGCTTCCACAAATACGAACACATACTTTAAAGGGAAATTATATTGAACTATTCGTAATGTTTCTGAAAGCTTTTCATCACAGTGAACATTGGATCATGGATGCATGCATCTAGAACTTCTGTGCTTCTAAGTTTATTGCTATGAGGGGCAGTTGCATTAATATTATAAATTCATAAATATTTGTATACGCTAGACAATAATACTACAGTTTAGATAGGAGGGCAATATAGTATATATTACACTGCTATACTAATAAAGTATATTTAACGAGCCAGGCTACCTCCAATACAATTTTAGAAAATCAAGAAAGACAACAATAATCACTAGACATTTTAAATCCATATACAGGTATGGGATCCTTCACCCAGAAACCTGTTATACAGAAAGCACAAGTTCTACCATTTGCAAGATCCTTCATTATTTTAATCCGTTTTCAAATATATATATTTTGATCTGTTAATTTTTAGATGTTATATTCAGGTAAATCAGTCATTCACACATGCCTGTGCCATAAATAGACATTAGTGATGAGCGGATTATTCGCTAAATTTTGTAGAGAAAATGACACCCATAGACTCTAATGGGCGCATCAAAAAAATGTTGTTGCCCATAGACTTCATTGCATTTGCCTACACTTCAATGAATTTTCCCCATTTCGCTAATTTTCGGTGAAGTGAAACGGGTCAGATTCACCCATCGCTACTAGACATTGGACCTTTAAATTCTTAATTATACCATTGGCCAAATGAAACACATATTTCAAACAATCACTGCCCTTAGCACAGCTGCCCACCATTAAACTTGATTTAACATATACTCTTATATTTGCCAAACAACAAAGGAGAAGTCTGAGACTCCATCTATGTTATATTTACAATATGTTTTTAATTAACTGTAATGGGCACAGATGTATGCCTATGAAGAACACTTTGCAAAAATATTAATCCCGCCACTTCCACCATTACTGAAATGTGAAGTTTTGAGATGATGTTACTACCTGTTCCAGTTGCTTCAATTTGCTTTCGAGCTCCAGTTCTACAAAAGAAAAAATCCATTGAGAAATGGGTGATTTTAGCTAGCTCTTATTAGTAGCTCAATCAATGCATTTGACTGCTTTGTAGTGGTGTTTTAGATAGCAGTACCAGTGTTTTAAACCAAATCAATAAGGAGTGGAAAAGGAAGCCAATTACACTGTGTTCAGAGGAAAATAGTATGGTATATAGAAAATGCAAGCATGTTTAAACATTTAAACAAAAACTCTCTGGTTTTCACTAATGCCAAACCAATTGTTGTTTACTGTACTTTACAGTGATGTCTAAACCCATTCTGAGTATCCAATGTGTGAAGGGTATTTTACCTTTATTGTATTTTATCTTACTGATAATTTATATTGTATAAATTCAGAGGGGACTGAGAGACCTCTCCACTGCTAATTAAAGTAAAAGTATAACGGAAGTACATTGTAAAGGGCATGTTACCAGCTGCATGTAAAACTGAGCTGTTATTGTATTGTAAAAATAAATAAATATAAATATATATACACTTTAAGATACTAAACATGTTTTGTGGAATCCATAATAATGCAGCTTTGTTGCCTGGCTCTTATTTCTTGAATCGCTTGTCAATGTCTTAAATATAGCAAACATAAAATCATGAAATCAGTATATATCTTACTCAACTGGGACATTCACAGGATTTAACCATAACTGGCCACAAATTCCAATAAAACAATTGATACCTAGTGCCAAAAAAAGGTTGTTATATACAACCACCCAAGTATGATATAATCCTATGCTGACTAATACATCCAGTCTTTTTATTTCTGCTCACTATTACTCAGCATAGAGCATCATTCTCTCATGCAAAGCTGGAACAAATTTTTATTTATCTGCACTTTATCTCTCTTAGTCTTACAAATAGCTTGAAATTGTACATATTTCAATGCCTCCTAAGGGCACAAGAGGTAGGAATTCACAACTCAGGTGTAAGGGTGGCAGAGGTTTAAATCTTAGAAATAATCAAAGGATTGTAAATTCTTGTGAGCAGTGCCCTCACCCTGTAGTCTCCTAACAACATGCTTTCCTTTTCCTTCTAATTTGCAACATCTGTTGCAGATTGATGGAGAAATATAAGGAATCAGCATGCATAGTCCGCATGTGAAAAATACACACAGCATAAAGTATGAACACTATTCTGTCTCACACCTAATTCATGTTAAATTTGCAGCAGAGTGCTGTCATTCCACAGGGGTGTATGGATTATCCAGAAAGACCATCTCCCATAGACTCTATTTTAATCAAATTATTTAAATTTTTAAAAATTATTTCCTTTTTCATTGTAGTAATAAAATAGAATATTGCAGCTAAGATATACATTCTATCTAAGATATAATTTATCCTTATTGGCGGCAAACCAATCCTACTGGGTTAAATTTATTTTTAATTTTTTTTTTTAGTAGACTTAAGGTATGGAGGTCCAAATTACAGAAATCCCCAGGTCCCAGATATTCTGAATAACAGGTCCCATATCTTTACCTGTATACGTGTACATGAGCAATCCATTTTACATTTGTTTAGTGAAATAAGATATGAATTTGCACAATGCATGCAAGGAAACTGGAAATGTGAAAGCAAAGTTCTCTGACTGTTAGTGTAAAGCAATAATGCTATGGAGAGCTATGTCCGTAATGAAAATAACTTAAAAGCACATTTTATGTTAACCAGAAAAGGTTAACACATTGGCTTAGGAGGATGGCTTTCTGTGAATATGTCTAAAGCTTTGCTTGTACTTCTAATAGCTAATTTATTGGGTCAGAGATACTTAAAATGTAAATAAGTGGGCTGTTGTTAATTCTATACAAAAAGTTCTAAAGAATACTAAAAAATACTGAAATGCTCAATTTCACTTGTATAGCTAAAAATTGTCTGAAAAGTGTAAACACTGCCTCACCATGTCCCACCATGGAGCTCCATTTCAATAGACTTACATTGCTTCATATGTTTACTAATATGACATAGTACTATGGACCAGTCCCTTGATCAACCAGATTCAAAATAAACTTATATTTTAGAGAAAATTGAATACATAATTTATTAAATAAACAGAACATGTTTAAAAGTTGCGCAGTTCACTTACTGCATCATTTGTAGTTATTGTTCTGTTCTGAGCAAAATATTTTGCTAGCCCTGCATGACCCTGCTGTCAATTCCACTTATTCCAAGTAAAACTTCCAAGTAAATTAAAGTTTTCATGTCTACATGAGCACAACCACTGACTCGTGATTACAATAGCAGTGAAACATACAAAATCTTACCAGGTAAATTTGCAAAAAAGCTGATACAGAATAAATAAGGTTATCAGAAATATATTTATGCATTCTACTTGAACTTACCCTGTAATAAATAAGGTTTGGTTTGCACAGTGTGCATAGAAATCACAACAAGAACAGTTCCAAGGCACAGATGAATAGACGTGACTTTATCCATTTTATTGGCTCCTCAGCTGATGCAGCAGTATGGAATATTGAGGCTTTAACTGCATATCTTCTTCAGTGTGGCTTACTTTTAAATGGTTACTGGATTCACAGTTGTGTCAAAATCTTCAGATGAAAATCATTCATCATGTCAATGCTATTCATTTCTTGGAAAACTGACAAATGGACTGAGTGAATTTCAGATGTCAGCCTAGGACAATCTATCTTTAATATTAACAATAAAGTACATATGACCATACAATTCAAAGGATAGATTGTTAGTAATTTATTGCATCAGTATATTCCCTGCTCTTATTTTAATTAGGATGAGATCTATGAAATCCATTCAAAAATGAAGGTCTACTAAACACTAATTGGATTAAGCTCATGGACCCAGACCTTTGAAATGCCTTCAGATGCTTATAGCTTGTTGCTGCAGAATTAGATTGGTGAAAAAGATTATGAAATGGGGAGTGGAGAAAGGCTGAAAGCAAATATGAAATTCATCAAACAGACAGAGCAGGTCTTCAGATGTGTCAAAAGAACTTGTAATACATTGTGCTGCTCAAGAGTACACAGACAGAAATTGACCAGTGGTTTGATTAACTTTAGATGAATGGTTGTCTTTTGTCACTGATGGCTTCAGGTGTGAACATCTCTGCCTTTGATCTTTCTTTTTACACCTATCTATCAATGTCACATTTCTCATTTACACTGCCAATATTACTAATCTAAAGGAAGATAACACAATCCTTAGACAACTTTTTGTCTGGAATCCAAAAAGTACTGAACATTCCAGCATGGGAATGCTTTTACAGCCGAATTCTAGCCTTTTTAGATCATATGACTACATAAAGTTTTTGGACACACCGTTCACTCTCACCCCCAAATTATGCTCATTTGCATATGGAAGCATCTGGATTTAGTTCATGATTTGCCTGAATCTTTCATAGAAAATTCTATATTCAACTGAATTCGGAAAGTGGATTCAGCTCATCCCTAATGTGTATACATAAGCAAAAAGTGATATTATATATATATATATATATATATATATATATATATATATATATATATATATATATATATATATATATATATATATATATATATGTGTGTGTAGTAATACCAAACATTTAGTGCTTATTTTTCTGCCAGTTTCCCTTGTAGTTGGACACCTAAGGGGTGACCCTGAGGTTAAAATGGTCTGGTTGCAGTTCTAAAAAGTTTACTAGAAGGCAGTGCAATTTTTTATAAAAGGCAGAGCACCTATGTGCTTAGGGTCTTTCTTGCCAGAGAGGTGGATGCAGGAACAGGGCCTGGGTAGGTGACAGGCCAAGTTAGGATTTAGTTAGTGTGCAGTTAATTTATGGTTATAGTCACTTTATGAGTTAAAGGTATGCCCAGGGAATGTTAGTTGAGCAATCATCTACTCCAACAAGGAGTTAAAGGGATCCTGTCATCAGAAAACACGTTATTTTCAAAACGCATCAGTCAATAGTGCTACTCCAGCAGAATTCTGCACTGAAATCCATTTCTCAAAAGAGCAAACAGATTTTTTTATATTCAATTTTGAAATCTGACATGGGGCTAGACATTTTGTCAATTTCCCAGCTGCCCCTGGTCATGTGACTTGTGCCTGCACTTTAGGAGAGAAATGCTTTCTGGCAGGCTGCTGTTTTTCCTTCTCAATGTAACAGAATGTGTCTCAGTAAGACATGGGTTTTTACTATTGAGTGTTGTTCTTAGATCTACCAGGCAGCTGTTATCTTGTGTTAGGGAGCTGCTATCTGGTTACCTTCCTATTGTTCTTTTGTTTGGCTGCTGGGGGGGGGGTGATATCACTCCAACTTGCAGTACAGCAGTAAAGAGTGATTGAAGTTTGTCAGAGAACAAGTCACATGACTTAGGGCAGCTGGGAAATTGACAATATGTCTAGCCCCATGTCAGATTTCAAAATTGAATATAAAAAAATCTGTTTGCTCTTTTGAGAAATGGATTTCAGTGCAGAATTCTGCTGGAGCAGCACTATTAACGGATTCATTTTGAAAAATTTTTTTTTTCCCATGACAGTATCCCTTTAAGCAAGGTTAGGACCCTGATGTGATCAAGCCACTAGTGTAAGGACAGGAGTTGGTGAGCACAGGACCGTCCTGAGATTGCCTATACTGGGAAAAGGCTGAGTAGATAGAAGTGTGTTACCTCCAGAGAGGAGTGTGCCCTCATGGAGGCTGAATCTGAATTAATTTCATAATCCAGAAGTTGTTCCATGTTTCTGCTTCATATGCTGCGAAGTGACACCTGTGAACATTTAGCAGTATTATCATCTAGATGCACTTTGGCTGGGGGGCAGTGCTAAGCAACACAACTCAGAAATTGAAGAGATTATATTTTTTGATGAGATTAAGTTTTCCTGTTGCGAGGGATATTTTAGGGTGCAAACACTGGACTGGCTCACAAATTGAAGTGGTTAAAAGCTATACAGAAATGCATCACAATCTTAAAACATGTTAACAGGAAAACAGATACGATTTATTTTCTGTTGCTCACATAGGCTTGCACCTAGCTTAGGTGGATACAGATGAAAGTTAGCCTAAATCCCCCAGAGATTCTTTTCATAAAGCACTTTCTTCCTCCGACAACCTGACTGAAAGTAGACGAAAAATAGTCTCTGTAGCTGAGGTTTAAGGTACAACCCAACTTTATAAAAGCAATGAAAAAGAAAAAATAGCCAATAACCCAACATATAGTTACAGTAACTACTTGTTAGCAGACCCTGTGACTGAAGAGGTACCCCAAAGGCCCAGAAAGACTTTCATTACCCCAGTACTCTCCCTCCTGTCTAAAACTATTTTGTCAGATCCATTCGCTTGAGGGCATGGGAGGGAGGGCGTTGCAGAGACGTGACATGAAAGGATACCCCAAAACTTTATTATTTCTGCGCTAGAATGAAGCTTGACTCATAAGAGATGTTTAAAAATTGTTATCTACCACATGATAAATAATAATTTGTTTTTGGTAATTTGACTTCAAAGAGTGCGCAGATAATACAGAAGGATCGGTATTACAAATGAGGTGGCAACAAAGCATTTTTTTAATAATAATAATATTGTAATAATCTCTCATCTTTGTACTTTATGTCACTAAATATACATATACCTTGATACTCCAGTCACATAATATACAAGAATTTGCAGTTATTTGCAGTAATTATGGATTTACATCCCTCATGATGATATGTTTCAATACTCAGAACTAAAATTCCTTCATGATGTGGTTCTGATTACTGAATAAATAAATGCAGGTGACAGGAATAGAAATATTACTAAAACCTCCTTGAAGCAAAATAACTGTAAGTTATTTTCTAGGTTTTTTTTTATGGTCAAAACTGTCAAATTCAGCTAGGGAGTTATTCAAATTCGATTCCAGTTTTTCAAAAAATGTAAATTAGATTTTCGAGATTTATCATACTCTAGCCCTTTAAGAACTCGAATTCACCTAAAACCTGCCAAATTGTTGTTTAAGTCTATGGGAGACATCCAGGGATCAATTTAGAGTTGTTTGCAGCCTTCCTGACATTCAAGTTTTTTTCGGAGAAAATTTTAATCAAATTAGTTTTGAGTTTTCGGGTCGATCCTATTCACCCGAGTTTAAAAAAATAGATTTTTAAAATGAATTTCGATTGGTCAAATTTCGAGTTCATGGGAGTTTAAAAAAAACCTCACATGAATTCGAAATTCGACCCTTGATAAATGTGCCTCTTAATATTCTACTGAGATACTTCACAGAAAAGTAAATAAAAAGGGCAGTTCTACCTCCCCTGTAGACAAGCACCTAGTGGGCCTCAGCCTAGGTCAATTTCCATGAATCTATCCTGGTTTCCAGTGTTGGTCCTTGTATAAATCTGTACCATATGAAATTACATATATTACATTGCTGTGGAAATGGGCCCAAAGAATCCAGTGGGACCCTGGAGACCCAGTTTGGCAATGGTTGACAGTCAAAATGTTCTTATTAGGGATGCACCGAATCCACGATTCGGTTCGGGATTCGGCCTTTTTCAGCAGGATTCGGCCGAATCCTTCTGCCCGGCCGAACGAATCCTAATTTGCATATGCAAATGCAAATTAGGGGTGGGTAGGGAAATCGCGTGACTTTTCCCAAAACAAGGAAGTAAAAAAAAATTTCCTCTTCCCCCGGATTCGGTTCGGTATTCAGCCGAATCTTTCACAAAGGATTTGGGGGTTCGGCCGAATCCAAAATAGTGGATTCGGTGCATCCCTAGTTCTTATGCAATCCTGACATTATTTGGTGGCACAGCTTTTGGACATTGATGCATGCTTCAACTGGTACATTCTCTAAGAAATTCCACTAACTGGGACTGAGTAATATTTATGATTTATCTCCAATACTGGAAGCAAGCACATCAGCTTGGAGAGCATTAATTAAAATAGGATGATTGGATGCCCCTTATCTTTCAGTTGACACTTTTGTTGGGTACAATGCTCACACAAACCACTTTACTCACTTGGAATCTAGCTTCTGGATTAAAATAAATAAATCTTTTGTGGGTGATTTTACTTGCAATCAATAAATACTGTCTAGGGTAGTAGCAAAATTGATGGTTATTATATTCGTCCCCTTACAGAATTACTAAATGGCAGCTAGATCTGGATAGGGGTATCTGTGGGGCAACCACAAGATCCACATCATATATTTACAAAATAAGAATAATTGATAAGATAGTGACTTGTTATGTTTACACTATTATTTTACACCATATAATCTGTCCAAGATGCATTTGTCCATGGAATCTTATATTTAGCTTAGCTGAAGAACTATACTTACCAACTCCCTAGAATGTTAAAGGCATAGCTGCTTTGAGCCAGGCAACATTAGGCTCATTTCCCCCAGATGTAAGTGCTCTCCATATGCTTTTGGCAATAATAGAGTGGCACAGTGTTTAAATGGATTATAACACATTTTAGAAGCCATTTAAGCCATCTAACAATAGATTATGCTGGCTGTCAATGCCTTACCCTTTACCAAATGAATGTACAATATATCAGAAGATTCCTCACAAACATTCATAGTGGAATCACGATGAATAATTGGTAGTAATCATTCTCTACATTTGGGACACTGCATTTTAAATGCATAAGGACATCACTCACTTATGCACTAGCTATTCAAACTCTAGCTTTTTAGCCTTTTAATTAAAATATGTGATCCCAAAATAGGGATGCACCGAATCCACTTTTTTGGATTCGGCCGAAAACCCCGAATCCTTCGCGAAAGATTTGGCCAAATACCGAACTGAATCCAAACCCTAATTTGCATATGTAAATTAGGGGTGGGAAGGGGAAAACATTTTGTACTTCCTTGTTTTCTGATAAAAAGTCACAAAATGTCCCTCCCCATCCCTAATTTGCATATGCAAATTCAATTTTGAAATCTGACATGGGGCTAGACATATTGTCAATTTCCCAGCTGCCCCAAGCCATATGACCTGTGCTCTGATAAACTTCAATCATTCTTTACTGCTGTACTGCAAGTCGGAGTGATATCACCCCCCTTCCTTCCCCCCCCAGCAGCCAAACAAAAGAACAATGGAAAGGTAACCAGATAACAGCTCTCTAACACAAGATAACAGCTGCCTGGTAGATCTAAGAACAGCACTCAATAGTAAAAACCCTATCCCACTGAGACACATTCAGTTACATTGAGAAGGAAAAACAGCAGCCTGCCAGAAAGCATTTCTCTCCTAAAGTGCAGGCACAAGTCACATGACCAGGGGCAGCTGGGAAATTGACAAAATGTCTAGCCCCATGTCAGATTTCAAAATTGAATATAAAAAAATCTGTTTGCTCTTTTGAGAAATGGATTTCAGTGCAGAATTCTGCTGGAGCAGCACTATTAACTGATTCATTTTGAAAAAAAAAGTTTTTCCCATGACAGTATCCTTTTAAGAACATGTTCATTCAAGAACATAGGAAGATACAGGTATTATACTTTATAAACTTCATACACAGCTTTCTCAATCTGAATAGAAGTTACCACTACAGAAACCATCTAGGTTCCAAGCAAGTGACAAAAGTACTGAAGCTTTAAGAAAAACTTCTTCACCTAGCCTCTCTTTGGCTATAAATTGTGATCTTTTACACTGCACTGAGTTTCCTTGATATAGGTTCCTGTGTGGGACTGAAACGTTGGAAGAACAAACCTTTTTGCTTTTTTGACATTTTTTGTCTGTTGCTGTTTAAACCCTGTGAGTACCATCACTTTTCATATTGTACTGATTACCCTTGCATGAGCACCCACGTCTCGACTGTTTTTAAGGTGTGCGGCTCATACACGCTGCCATATCTATCTATATACTGTATATATATAGAACTGTCCAGAAATGCCCGCACTCAGCAAGAGGTGCAGGAGCAAGGATTTATAATATAAACAAACGAAGGATCAACACCCTCTGTAATTTGTGAAATTATGCTCTTTTATTGATAAAGCATCTCACCCAACGTTTCAGTCCCACATGGGGACCTTTCTCAAGGATATCCTTGAGAAAGGTCCCAATATATATATATATATATATATATATATATATATATATATATATATATATATATATATAAACAAACGAAGGATCAGCACTCTGTAATTTGTGAAATTCTCCTTGAGAAAGGTCCCCAGGTGGGACTGAAACGTTGGATGAGATGCTGTATCAATAAAAGAGCATAATTTCACAAAAGGAGAAAGGTCCCCAGGTGGGGGTGGGGTTGATCTCCTGCACTAAACAGACAGAAAAAGATACAAAGTTTCTAACTTAATTGGCTTTTGGCAGAGAGCCCAGAATAAGACATAAAACACATAAAACGCACATATAAATTTAACGTTTTTTTTTTTTTACTAAAATCTCAATGTTGCTAGTCTTTTTGGATGCTGCATGTTACTTTACCGTGCACCTGGGTAGGAAACAGATAAGCAGTGTGCCACCCTACTCTTGGGAGAACTGAGACTCTCAGCTTAAAGGGCAATTCACCTTCATTAGCAAAACTGTAAAAACTCATAAAAACCACAGAAATGTGTTCAAACTTTCATAACCTGTTAAATTTTGTAAAATGAACATGGTAATTAGGGGGTGTGCTGACAGAATGGGTGTGGTCCAACATATATATATATATATATATATATATATATATATATAGTACACATACATATCGGCAGTTCCAAACTCCTTCCTGTTAAAATGTAGTGTAAAGAAACATACTGTATATTATTTCAGCCAGATTTAATGACGTTCTCTTGACCATTGAGATAACATAAATCTCATTGTGGCCCCGTGACAAAGTTGTCCTTCCAAGAACCATAGCACTTTTCTACTGCTCTAGGGCAGTGCTGTCTTAAAAGTGGCCATACATGGGCAGATCTTGGCTTCCAATTTGGCTCTTTCAGTCCAACATGCCTACCTGACCTTGCCAAATAAGATCTGCATTTGTATGGCCAGCTTAGAGGAATTGTTCAGTATAAAAATAAAAACTTGGCAAATTGATAGACTTTGCAATAAAAAATGTTTTCAATATAGTTAATTAGTCAAAAATGTTTTCAGCTCTCTTTATTTCCACTGATTGGTTACCAGGCAGTAACCAACCAGAGATACATGAAAGTCAATAAAAATGTGACTGCTCAAGACTCACCTACCATGCCATATTCTTACAGTCAGCTCCACAAACTTAACGTGCTCAGCCACCAGCATCCAGGCTGTAGTATAGGTCCAAATAAGCAATTCAGACGGCACTCCGGAAAAGTTTGAAGAGATTTATTGCACCATTAGGGTAACAGCATCGCCTTACGTGTTTCGGGAAACTTTAAATTCCAGTACCGTCTCTGCTGCCTACCCCATGTCCGGTCCACAAAAATAATTTCAAATAAAAAAACAATACAAATTGTCATAGAATAGTGATCAAATTAAATCATATTAAATATTAGATAATATTAAAAAAAATCATTAACCTAAACAAATATGTAAGTGTGGTGCAGGATATATATGTTTATTTATCATTATGAATATCGTAGGACCAAAAAACCCAGCAATGTGCTGTAAACATGTGCCTGTAAGGAAATGGCTAACAGGGTATTAATGTTTTTTTATTGGCACACACACATTTGCACATTGCAGACACATCTGTTATTTTATTTAGTGCATGTCTGCAATTTACAAGTTAGCATGCATTCTTAGTAAAAATACTTACAGAATGGGATGGGATCTGTTATCTGGAATCACATTATCCAGAAAGCTCTGAATTACGGAAAGGCCGTCTCCCATAGACTCAATTTTATCAAATTTAAAAAAAAAAACGATTTCCTTTTTCTCTTTGTTGATAAAACAGTACCTTGTACTTGATCCAAACTAAGATATAATTAATCCTTGTTGGAAGCAAATCCAGCCTAGCAGGCTTATTTAATGTTTGCATGATTTTCTCTTAGACTAAATGTATAAAGATCCAAATTATGGAAAGATCTGTTATCCAGAAAACCCCAAATCCTGAGCATTCTGGATAACAGGTCCCATAACTATACTGTCATATTGTAAAAAAAATGTTCTTCATGGCTTCTTTATGGGATCGGATGGCAGAGCTAGAAGAATTTTTTGGTTCAGTTGTGCTTTCCACTAAAAATGCAGGCAATTTGTAATTTTGCTGGTACTAGTTCACACTATCATCATATACTGTTTTGCTTATCACTGTATTACATGAGTCATTTAGTAACACAGCCACTGTAAAAATGGGCGTTGATGCTATTCATATTTTCCCAGGCTCATTTACTAGTGCAGTGCGCAAAAACAAATTATGGGCACAAGTCAGCATGTTTCTTTACACACAATTTTGCATGTTTTCTTCATAATTAAAGTATAATTATGGCTGACAGGTAGCGATTAACTGCCATTGCTCCTGCCCTGAATCGTGAATGCGAGATGTAAGGAAGGGAAGGTTTATGCCGCAGGGAGAGGGAGGTGCCATTTGTAGATGCTGGAGCTTGTGACTGGGATGGAGGGCCCCTGGACACCCCGGTCTAGCAAGCCTATATTCTAAGAACCATTTCCAACTCTACTGAAGACTGCTACTCAGGATGTTAACGACCTATACGTTGATTAACATTGCCTTGTATCTTACACACTGTTCATTGCAATATGCTGAGGGGCCCCTCCAACATGTATATTTAAGGGATAGGGATGCTGTTAACCATTAAGTGGTTGTAATAAATGCTATTAGTTTTAATATTTACTCTCTTAGAAAGTGCTGCATTTATACATTTATATACAGTCAGTCATTAACTAAAATACCTGTCTGCACTTTGAATATATTGTAAGTATGTACAGCACTGTGCACAAAGGTTGTGCTATATAAACATACTACTGTGTTCTTAGACAGTGTCTAAGCAGCAGTCACTCTAAACTCTCTATAGAACTGGGCACCTCAGCAGCTGCTGTCTCTGTGCTAAGTTGCTAAACAACATTCACGACTGTTGACACACATAATACACTTTCTGCTTCAAAACAGTCAGGTCATTGTTTTTCCATATGGTCAGAGCAATAGCTACCTATAGAAGATGGATGACCCTGGCAGGTAATGCAGGAAGGACAGAGTCCCCATCTAGAGGACTTGTATACATAACAGCTGCAGCACCTCCAGCTATGGATGACCTGCAACTCCCCACCGCAGCCCTAAATGTATAATTAAACATTCTGTTGCTCAGTTTAATGTTCCCATCTGTGGTTTTCCCTTTGGGACCCCACTGATTCTGGGTGGCCATGGTAGTTGAGCGTTGCACCATGTTGTGGAAATTCAGGATCTGGACAACACTTGAG
This sequence comes from Xenopus laevis, assembly GCF_017654675.1. Taxonomy (NCBI): domain Eukaryota; kingdom Metazoa; phylum Chordata; class Amphibia; order Anura; family Pipidae; genus Xenopus; species Xenopus laevis. Next base: position 91,796,777 of record NC_054380.1, on the reverse strand, counting down.
GTAAAAAGACAAAGTTTATTTGACAGGAGCTGTGTGGATTCTGCACAAGTAAAACCACACAAAGGGTTTTATTATATGCAAAAGGGAGTATAAGGAGACAACTGTAGGATATAAGCAAAGCTTTGAGGAAGGACAAGGTGTTGCCTGCGGGGGACCTTATTTATTGCTACACAGCAATAAAACAGTACATAGAAACTGATAAGGACAGCTCTGGAGATGTTACGCCAGTGGTACAGGAATGAAGGGTAATATGAAAGCGCTTCATGAACTCCTTCATGGGCAACTTGAAACTGCCCTGACCACTGAAGGGAGGGGCATGAATCTGCAGGTGAACTCTCTGTCTATACAGATTCAGCCATTAACATAGTTCAGGGGGAAAACAATACTTTATGTGGTAATGTGATATGTTATTGGCTTAACTGTTCTATGGAAAAAAAATGCCAATGAAAAATACTTTCCACATTAATATCAGAACTACATGTGGTATCTACATATTTGAATGAATACTATTAAAGTATAACAACAGTCCATGAAGTATTTCACTATGGCAGGGTCTGCATGAAATTGTGAGTGATGGCTTTACTGGCTACAATATCTGCACTCCACTCATACCGGCTATAAGATGTAGCTCTGGGTACGAAAGTGTTAATCATCCTGCTCTGTGCATAGCCAGCACGTGAGCTCATGCGATTGTTTAGCAAGCCCAGCCCTTAATGCTTTTTGTCCTACCTTTCTTACCATACAAGCCCGGTGAGGCTTTCCTCACTCCTGGAAGCACAGTAAGAAAGCTTTGCTGCTGAGGGGGGCGAACCAGGCTAATCTCAGGGAAACCGTGACTAGTTTATATGTAGCTAAAGCGCACATCCCCCTCACCGGGGAAACTTCAGCCCGTCCAGCTGCAACTACTTACTTTACTGAAATGTCTGGCAGAAAACACATTCCAAACATGAGTGAAACCGCCATTGATCAGTCTAAGCTACCGGGAGTCAAGGAAGGTAAATGTTTCTCATTTCCAAGTCTATCATGAGCGTGCTCGCAGGTCTCACATAGCAGCCAATAGACTGGGAGAGGGGGGGGGGGCAGGGCGCACCTGTTCTGGTTTGTGTGTAACCCTTTCCTGCATTAAGGTGTTGCGCTGCTGTTCAAGGGCTCGGGCACATGACAAGGCAATGGTTGGGCCTTCCTTCTGTCTTAAAGGAAAACTAAACCCACAAAATAAATACTTAAGCAACTGTTTATATCATATTAAAGAATCTTACCAAACTGGTATATATATTTAAGCAAATATTGCCCCTTTACATCTCTTGCCGTGAGCCACTATTTAGTTAAGGTCTGTGTGCTGCATCAGAGATCACCTGACCAGAAATACTACAACTCTAACTGTAACAGGAAGAAGTTTTGAAGCAAAAGGCTGTTAATTGGCTCATGTGACCTAACAAGTATGGTTTGTTTGTGTGCACCGAAAATCATAAGATCCCAGGGGGTGGCCCTTGTTTTTTAAAATGGCAATTTTCTATTTAGGATTACCCAATGGCACATGTTACTAAAAAAGTATATTATTATGAAAATGGTTTATTTACATGAAGCAGGGTTTTACATATGAGCTGTTTAATGCAATCTATTTTTACAGAGACCTACATTGTTCGGGGTATAGTTTTCCTTTAAAATCAAAGGCATGTAGCCCTCCTTTTTTGGCTAATCTGAATATCTACTGCCTTCCTGCATTGCTGGACTCGTCACTTCCTAACCCCAGTCTGGAGAAGGACATTCATTGCAATTTTCTATTTCTATTTTGCTTTATCAATGCTATTTTTTAAAAAAAATTTAATTTTGCTGTTCCATGTGGGGATGCAGGGCCGGATTACTCATAAAGTGTCACGTGTACTAATCTTGGGCCCACGAGTTGTTAGCACACACAGTTGCCCATAATCACAATTGTTTGAAATAATGATGAATGGAGGAAGAAGTGACAGCAATCAGTGCATTGCTTGTTCCTTCATTGTTACTAGCAGAGGGGCAGTTACACTTAGTAGAGGGGGGATCACATGATATCAAGTGGCACAGTCAGGCACTACTAATAAAGGTACCTTATCATCCCTTTGGTTGAACCTGCCTGTGCTGTGTTTTCTGGTGCTCTTCTGTGTGGGAGGAAGGGGTACTCATGGCACTGTCCCAGAGAGTATTTGCTAAAGAAGTTCTTATCTAGTGTGAGTGGGGATATGCTTTTGTTCTCTCTATCATATCTGTTAAGTCAACATATTTCCCCTTCCACCTTCCTGTTAACCCTTTATTTCCAGCACAAGCTTTCCATTGCCCACTTGATGCGTTCCACCTGTGTTCGACGCTTGGATGTGCCTATGTCAGAACAGCACTAAAAGCAAGGACAGTAGTTTTGGGCTCCCGTGCGGGGGGAACACAGAATGAAACATCCATCTGTATGAACCCTAAAAGTCATAACAAGGAGCACAAAAATACAGTAGATAAGAACTTGTACAGATGTTGTTTCTGGGCAGTTCTGATGAGCCTCTGAATTTGAGTCCCCCTATTCTTACAATACAGCCAGGAAGCAGGCAGGGAGAAAGAGCAGCAGAATATACACAGCACAGGCAGTTGCATCCAGAGAACTGATGAGGAGTGCCTGATTGTGCCACTTGCTATCATGTGCTGACTCTCTCTTTTTAGTGTGACTGCCCCTGTGCTAGTAACAATAAATGAAGATCATTTGATCACCCCTTCTCCCATTCATTCTTTCCAATTAATTGCATAAAATATCTTTAAAATATCTTAATATTTATGGGCACCTTTAGGCAGGCTATATACAGTATATACAATTTAAAGACTAAAAAGGCTAAACTTGATGGATGGATGTCTTTTTTTCAACCAAATGTATAATGTAATTATGTAACTATCTGGGTCTGCTCAACATTTTAATAAATAACCCTAAGTATTACTAACTACTTAATTAACACAGGAACCAAACCTTTGTACATGTACAACTCATTTACCTTTTCTTTATATAGTCCATATTTCAAATCTCATAAGCTGTTCACTTTGTACAGGTATGGAACCTGTTATACAGAAAGCTTGGAACCTGGGGTTTTCCGGTTATGGGATATTTCCGTAATTTTGATCTCCATACCATAAGCCTTCTAAAAATAATTTGAACATTAATTAAACTCAATAGAATTATTTTGCCTCCTACAATCATTAATTATATCTTAGTTGGGTAAAGAACAAGGTACTGTTTTATTATAACCAAGAAAAAGCAAATATTTTTATAAAACGTTCAATTATTTTATTAAAATGGAGTCCATGGGAGACGGCCATCCTGTAATTCGGAGGTTTCTGGAAAATGGATCATATACCTGTATAGTATTGCCTTAAACTTTATTTGTAGCATGTGAACAAATTCACTTATTTGCCCAACTAGAATAATTTATCTTTTCATATGAGGATGTGTTTTTCTTTACAGTAGATGGTCTACTAGCCAAATGGTGCTACAAGTCTAGCCTGAGCATCACTAGAATTCATTTTGCAGACTTTAGGTAATGCTTGATTCAAGAGCCTATAGTGTCATGAAATGATAGTGCTTGACATGGAATTGTAACAAGGCACTAAATAGTAGGGATGCACCGAATCCAGGATTCGGTTCGGGATTCGGCCTTTTTCAGCAGGATTCGGATTTGGCCGAATCCTTCTGCCAGGCCGAAACGAATCCTAATTTGCATATGCAAGCTAGGGGAGGGGACGGAGATCACGGGACTTTTTGTCACAAAAAAAGGAAGTAAAAAATGTTTCCCCCTTCCCGCCCCTAATTTGCATATGCATATGCAAATTAGGATTTAGTTCGGTATTCGGCCAAATCTTTCGCAAAGGATTCGGGGGTTCGGCCGAATCCAAAATATTGGATTTGGTGCATTCCTACTAAATATGCAGTGATATCTGCTGGCATCGGCCAAAAGCCTGGGCAACTGACATTTCCTATGGGCTATATTGGTTTTAGATGAAACAGGTTTTACTGTAGAGCTTGTCACTGAAGCGAAACGGGACAGATTTGCTCATCACTAGTAAAAACTACTGGTCCAGGAATAATAGAACAGGGTCTGGGAGGGATAACTGTGGAAAATATAGATAAGTATAGGCAGCTGTTGAGAGCGTCGCCTCTGTGCAGCTTTGGTCTCTTACAGAGAAAGAAGCAAATGATTCTTGGGTGCAAGAAAATCCATCTTTAGTGGATGGCAGATTAGACTAGCATTTCATACTTCTCTAGCAAAAACATACAAATGCATCTGTGGCTGAAATTAGCTCAGGGATCATATTACCAAATGTGTTTTTGTTTTTGGAGTTTAAGTTTATGACCCACCACATTGACTTCATTCATTGAAGCTTTTGCAGTCAAAGTCATTTTGATCATTTTGTAACCTGTTTTATTTGTTTTGTCTTATCACTGGTCTGTGAATGCTTGCTCTGTTGTGCAATAGTACAGAATCTGTTACGATGGGACAATACTCCCAAAGGCAGTTCCATTGCTAACTGTATGTGTGGGCAGATGAGTCCTAATGTAATTTAGAGACCTGCATTTGATCTGCACCCAGCCCCACAACCAGCATTTTCACCAGCCGGCACCCAACCTACTGCAGAACTGAAGCATGAACAGCAACAAGTGGTCTAAAATAGCTTATAGTTCAACTTGGATTTAAAACATTTTATCCTGTCATTGTCAAGTCAGCAAGAATTGCATCCATGTGAATTTTTCAAATGTTGCCACAAGGAAGTGCTTATTAGACAATGGGGAGTACAGGCATGCAGAAGGAATGGATTGCTTGTGTCAAAGATTGGTTGCAGCTGTGCTTCCCATTCTCTTAAGAAAACCCTCTCCTAATTCACAGAACTTTTTAAGCAATGCTTCTGAAACAATGTTAAATTGTGATTAATACAATTTATTGAATCTGACACTTTTTAAACTTATTTTAGGCAATATAGAACGTAAGTAAGTATGTGGTGGGACATATAAGAATGGGTAGAATTTGTTAAACTTGAGCCTTTTTCCATGTAGGAAGAAAAACAGACTAACAAGACTATTTTTTTTAATGGAAATTAAATTAATGAGTTCAGTCAGTTAATGACCAAATACGTGTTATGTAGGGTCTTTACTGGTAAGGTGATATACTGAACTGGCTCTTCGTTGGTAACACGATGTAACAAAGGATCTGGGAGAAAGACTTAAATGTAGACAGTGAGGGTTATTTAAAAGATTAAAGCTGTGAGTTGTGTTAAATGTCCTCATTTGTGTTATTTTTTCATGTTTACAGGCCATTGCTTATTAAAATGTTTGCATAATAAAAACATCTATGAAGCTTCTTGGCCCACAAATAAGGTCCCTATCATGCTTCCTGGTGTGTACCCCTAGGTATGTTTGCAGCAAATTCTGCTGGAAATGCCTCTGACAAAATGGATCAACTGCACAGAAGTTTTTAAAATGGTAAAATACATGGATGCACCCAATCCTGATTTCTTTTCGGGATTTGGCCAGGATTCGGCCTATACAAGCAGGAATCCGATTTGGCCGAATCCTAATTTTTCAGAAGGAATCCGAATCCTAATTTGCATATGTAAATTAGGGGTGGGGAGGGAAATCACGTGACTTTACAAAACAAGGAAGTAAAAAATGTTTTGCCCTTCTCACCCCTAATTTGCATATGCAAATTAGGGTTCGGTATTCGGCCTAATCTTTCGCAAAGTGTTCGGGGGTTTGGCAGAATCCAAAAAAGTGGATACGCTGCATCCCTAGTAAAATTATAGCAACTCTGTCTTGTACATATATGCAGGTTTACAGCATTTCTGATCTTAATACTGTTTCTTAATCAGACTGAACTTGGGTGTAACTTAGAAATCGATCTGATACGCATCAAAATTCCAGAAAAAGTGAAAGTGCAAATAAGGCCTAATTGTGTTTTCCTTTATGATACATATATAGTATATGTATGTATTTGAAGAGTTGAACAGTGAAGTTGAAAAGCGAGGTCATGTCTGATGCTCCAATTGGCTTCTTCAGAGGCTTATTGGAGCAAATTGCATCAGGCATGATGTCACTTCTGGTCGACGTCTGGCAGATGCATGAGAGTAGGAAACACCATCCAACCTGTGCTCCCCTGGGAATTAAACTCATTGTTCTAGTTATACAGGAGCAGTGACCAGCTCCATGTTGTAGCTCCCACCCTTCCCAACTATAGTCAGGTGATCCCACTGGTGTCTAATAAAAGGGCAACCAAGTTTGGGAGTTTTACTTTGAAAGCAGCCGATAAGTTGCAGGTAAAACATTAACCCCTTTGTAAAATGTATAACGAAGCAATAGAATTCTTAATGAATCAGATGAAAATTGAGCATAGGACTGGCCAGATATGGGATGACTTTGACATAGTTGACCAGCTTAAATATATTGCAATATATGGACAAACAATCCCTGTTTTGTTTAAAGGGTAAGGCATTTTTTAGTAGCTGTATGCACAAAATGTCTCAATGTCTTAATTATATTAATAATGGGTTGAGTGCAGAGGACTCTTGTATTTGTCTATATTTATTTTGTGGTCACAGCCTCATTGCACCCCCGCCTAATGGTTTTAAAAATTAGTGGTCAGCACAACTTTTCCTTGTTTGTTATAATTAAACTCATTTCACACTGCAAAAACGGAGTGGCTATTAAGTGCTTATTTACGTACATTACTTTTAGGGGCAGATTTATCAAAGGTCGAGTAATACCAGTTTTTTTTAATACCACAAATGACCTCGAAACTCGGATAGTATCTCATTTAAGAAAAAACTCTTAACAACTAAAACAATAACGAATATTACCAAACCGAAAACTTAATCGAATTTGACTAAACTCCAATCTAGTTTTTTTTGTCTCCGAAAAAAAAACTTGAATGTCAGGAAGGCTATTGACATCTTCAAATGGGTCACTGGGCCTTTGCCTTGACTTCTACATGAACTCGGCAGGTTTTATGTGGTGTACTATCGAATTTGAGTTGTTCTCAGGGTGGCGGTATGATAAATTTTGAATACAAGTTTGGATTTCAACTCGAATTTGTGTTTTGACCAAAAATCGAAAATTCAAATTTGATTTTTCAATTCAAATGATAATAAATCTGCCCCTTAGTTTTTGTGGCTAAATTACCACTATTTTAACAGTGAAACTACCAAGAAAGGAAGAGCTTTTTTACTACTAGTGGTTTGCAAGTAGGCATTTTTAACATAAAAGAGAGCAAAGTAAATTCTTGTCTGGCTAGTCTGAACCATAACATCTGCCCATCCTGAGAACCTTTTTTTATCAAGTGATTGTATCCTTGTACGGTGTTCATGGCCCTGTATCCATCTGCTTTGGGGACTGTTTGTCATAGTGGATTTCCATCATCTTCAACCACTGACTGATTGATATTTGGCATAGGGCTTTATTTCTGAACTGTCAAGTCTCTTTAATCAGCAATGTCAGTGAGAAGAATAAATGGCTATTGCAAGTAAAACTCTTTTTATATAACCAACTTCCAAATATATAGAAAGTCATTTTCCATCATCTATATTTAGATTTATTTCATACTCATTTTTTACTTTTTCACTATAGTGTTCAATATTCAGATTTATGCAAGAAGCAAGGTTGTTTTGTACATCTGACTCAATATATCGTTGTATACGATATGTCTTTGTCATTTATCTTGCAAAGATGCGTCACGTTGTCCGAATTGAAGGAAGAGCTTCTCATGTTAAAGGGGAACTAAGCACCCAATTAAATGTATGTAAAATCTTTCAATGCTTGTTAAGTACGTCTTTAAATTGAATTTTTTTTCTTTTCAATTTAAAAGGGGTGCCTTGCTGTCTCCAGAGTATTTAAAGAGTGTTTGGCCTATATTTATAAATATATGCAGTGCAAAAAATAAAGGGAAGGGGGGGTCAGAGTGAAGCAACCAATCTGAGATACCTGGAAATGTACTAATACTAATGTACTCAACTTTTGGGTATCCATGAGTCTTTTTTTATCTGCATTTGTCATGTGAAATATGTGTGTTACCGCAGGGCAATGCAAACGTTAATCGACTTCAGTCAGCCTGAAACCCTAAAAAATTATTGTAATATCAATAGAATGCCCTAATGGGGCAGACATACTCTGATGGAGTCACACTATTGATAAAAGAATATTAGGCCCTTACCAAACAACATGTATCGTCAGTGATTTCATTTTAAATATAAATTAATACAATTAACTGTGGTTAAAAACAAACAAACATTGGCCAAATTCAGAAATTAAGAGGAAAACTAACCTGGCAAATTATGCCAGTGGAAGATTGCTGTGTCAGTACTTCAGAACTGGTTCAAAACTTTTGTTCAGTTATTCTCTCTATTTTTTGTAGAAATTATATTTCTACATGGCAAAAATTTTTCTAGTAGGTGTAGTAGAGTAATAGAAGTTATGACATGCATTATGAAGTAGAGTAATAGAAGTTATGACATGCATACTGCTGATTCTGTGTAATTGAATCATTAATTGAGGCTTGTTCAAAATCATAATAGTTTGTTCCAAATAATAGAAGTGTGGAGTTAAATTAGTGAGGTCATTCATTCTGTGAAAAAACAACCCCTATTTAAGGAAGGAAGGCAGCAAATGTTGTGCTTGCTGGTTATAGTCCATTTCTCTCCGAAAATCTGAGTACAATAGGCCAGTCATTGTTCAGCTTACTTTGATTTAAAAGTTGATTGGAGAGGGGAAAACATATAAAGAAGTGCAGAAAACAATAGACTGCTCAGCTAAAATTCTCATGCTTTAAAATGGCAACCAAAACCTGAAAGACGTGGAAAAAACCCCCAGAAAACTATGATTCAAATGTATAAAAGAATAGCCAAAATGGCAAAGACTCGGCCAATAATCAGCTCCAGGAAGATCAAAGAAGGAGTAAAGTTACCTGTGATACTGTTACAATTAGAAGACACTTATGTGAAGCCAAGCTATCGGCAAGAAGCTCCAGCAAAGTCCCATTGTTGAAAAAAAGATTTGCTGAAGAGGTTCCAATTTGCCAAAGAACATATTGACTGGCCTAAAGAGAAATGGTGCACATTTTGTGGACTGATGAAAGCAAGATTGTTCTTTTTAGGTCTAGGGGCCTTAATCCAATAGAAAACTTGTGGGGTGACATCAAAAATGCTGTGTCTGAGGCAAAACCAAGAAATGCAGAAGAATTGTAGAATGTGGAACAGGTGCCAGTTGGTCGACTCCATGCAATACAGATGTGCAGCAGTTCTCAAAAACACTGAATATACAACTAAATATTAGTTCAGTGATTCAAAGGAAAGCAAAATCTTGAAACACTTTTCAGTTTATACTGTGAAGGTTTTATTTGTAATGCAGATATTTCTATTTTTTTTTTTGAACAGCCTAATATTCCCTTTTCTTCAATTTCTGTAAAGGAATAACACAAAGTTGATATATTTTTCTTCATGTTTTGATTTGGAATAAACTGTGCAGTATTCCCAATGCATTTGCGTGTATGGAAATAAAAGCGTTTCGAAGGATTTTGAGCTTTACTTACTTTTCTGAACACGTATGTTCAAATTAAAACAAATCAACCCTCTTGTTGAATGAGTAGGGCTTGGTCTGAACATACTATTTGCCTATTGTTAATTATTAATCTGTGTTTTTTGTTTTTGTAAGACTAAATAGGTCAAATGGGTAAACTGAAGCTACCCCATGTTTGGTCCTTGCAAGGTACTGGTATGGGGTCTGTTATTCAGAAACCCGTTATCCAGAAAGCTCTGATTACAGTCCCATAGACTGCATTCTAATCAAATAATCCAACATTTTAAAAATGTATTTCCTTTTTTCTTGTATTTTGGAAAATTGCTTAGAACTCTATTTTCTTTAGTTTTGTAGATATATGTGCCCTTTTGTTCTAAGCTGGGTATACTACTTCATATAACATTATTTATTTAGTATATAACTTTATATAACAGATTTTGTGAGGTTACATCACTTATTGCTTTTTTTTTTTTTTTTACAGTATGCAGAGATTTTGCAGTGCTGGAGGATCATTCTCTTGCCCACAACCTGCAGGAACAGGAGAGTAAGTATCAAGCTTTTCTTTTGTAATATGACATACATGTTACAGAGCTTCTTCACCATTTAGATCTATCCCTGACAATCTAAGATCCCTATTACAGTTGTATGACAAAAATGTCCCCAGGAAAACAGATCCTTTGGATAACTCCCAAATTGTTTCAATGTGTTTGTAGACTTTTTAAGATACAGGAACCTCCACGCTGCATGCTGGGGTGGACCATTCTATTAGATTTTAGCAATAAAAAAAGCAGTGGCATTAAGCAGTCCATATGACCAATCTGATCTGTCGTTTTGCCCAGCTCTGTTTATGGGCACACTGCGTATGGGCACACGGAGCAGAGGTCGGCTCGAAAATGCCTGCTTCTGTGTTTTGGGCCAACCTCCTCTTGACTTCAAGTACCTGCACTCAAGTGGAAGCAAAAAGATATGAAACATATGTTCCATGCATCAACACCATCTAAACCCTAGCCTGACCACTGCCTATGCAATATTGTGCACAAACAAGCAAATACTTTTAAAGTGATACTGTCCTAAAAGGATAGGGACTTTATCTGTAATGGTAAAATCAATGACCAACAGTGGTATAAAATAAAAATAAAATCTAAAAAGCTATTTGTCATAATAAATGGAAACATTAAACTAAAGTAGCATCACATGTATATCATATTAATGGTTAAGGAAAGTATCTAACTACTATGACTTACAATTTTCGAAGGATCTGTTCTTTGCGTCAGTGCTGGTCAGTGCTGGTCTTAATGGAGACCGTGCAGAATTCATTGTAACATTAATGACACTTGCACAGTAAATCAGTCCATTATATGGCTGTACATTTCAAGGACTTTAGTATTGCAGAAACCCAGGCCCTGTGAAACTGCATTGTGTTTAGTAATGTAGATTCTATAAAACCAAAGTGGATTGCTAACCAGACTATCAATTTATACCATAAGCCTATGAAATGTATTAAGACGTAAACAATATATCCACAAGCTGGAGCTATGACTGCAGCTTTAAAGGAATAGTTCAGTGTGAAAATAAAAACAATGTAAATAGATAGGCTGTGCAAAATAAAAAATGTTTATAATATAGTTAGTTAGCCAAAAATGTAATATATAAAGGCTGGAGTGAACAGATGTCTAATAAAACAGGCAGAATCCAACTTCCTGCTTTTCAGCTCTATAACTCTGAGCTAGTCAGCGACTTGAAGGGGGGCCACATGGGACATTTCTGTTCAGTGAGTTTGTAATTGATTCTCAGCATTCAGCTCCGATTCAAAAGCGACAGATATGACCCATGTGGCCCCCCCTCAAGTCTCTGATTGGTTACTACCTGGTAACCAGGGTAACCAGTCAGTGTAAACCAAGAGAGCTGAAAAGCAGGAAGTAGTGATCAGACTGACATGTTATACATCAATTCACTCCAGCCTTTATACATTACATTTTTGGCTAACTAACTATATTAGAAACATTTTTTATTTTGCACAACCTATCTATTTACCCAGTTTTTATTTTTATACTGAACAATTCCTTTAACGTTTTGCACGTTGCAATTTTTATTGTCGTTTTATTGGCACAGAGCATAAGCTGCAGGCATATAAATGTTTGCAAATCATGGTCTAGAAATTCTTATTTACTGAAAAAAATCTTCATGCTATGTCATGGTTTAAAAGCTCTAGTTCTGAAATGAGAATTGAAGCCTTACATAGTTAGATACACTCCATACACTCACATACAATATATATACTCATACACTAACTATAGATTTTAGTATCACAATAGCCTTGGATATTATGCTTGTCCAAGAAATCATCCAAGCCACTCTTAAAGGCATTAGCAGAATCAACCATCACAACAACATCTCTGATGTGCGTTCCACAACCTCACTGTCCTCGCTGTGAAGAACCATCTACACTGCTTCAAATTAAAGTTTTTTTCCTCTAGTTTGAAGGGGTAGTGATCCTCTCTATGGGTTAAAAGTTCCTCTGCTTTTTGTCTACAATGTCCTCTAAAATACTTGTAAAGTGTAATCATGTCCCCTCGCAAGCGCCTTATTTCCAGAAAAAACAACCCCGACCGTGACAGTCTACCCTCATAAATTAATCTTCCATCCCTCTAATCAGTTTAGTCTGCACTCTCTCCAGCTCATTTATACCCCTCTTAAGGACTGGAGCCGAAAACTGCACTGCATACTCCAGATGAGGCCTCACCAGGGACCAATAAAGAGGCAAAATTATGTTTTCATTCCTTGAGTTTATGCCTTTTTTATGCAAGACAGAACTTTTTTTGCTTTAGTAGCCACAAAATGACACTGCCTGGAATTAGACAACTTTGTTATCTACAAAACCCCCTAGATCCTTCTCAGTTAAGGAAAATCCCAACACACTGCCATTTGGTTTATAACTTGCATATATATTATTTTGCCAAAGTGCATAACCTTGCATTTATCAACATTGAACCTCATTTTCCAGTTTGCTGCCCAGTTTTCCAATTTAAACAAATCGCTTTGCAAAGTGGCAGCATCCTACATGGAACCTATAGTTCTGCACAATTTAGTATCATCTACAAAAATAGAAACAGTATTTTCAATGCCCACCTCCAGGTCATTAATGAACAAGTTGAAAAGCAAAGGGCCAAGTACAGAGCCCTGTGGTACTCCTCTAACAAAACTGGTCCAATTAGAAAATATTCCATTTACCACGACTCTTTGTAGTCTATCTTTTAGCCAGTTCTCTATACAGGTACGAATACTATGTTCAAGGCCAACATTCCATAATTTAACCAGTAACTTTCTGTGTACCACTGTATCAAATGCTTTAGCAAAGTCTAAGTAGTTTACATCCACTGCCGAGGTGCCTACTCACAAATTAATTTAGTCTGGCAACATCTATTACGCATAAAACCATGCTGGCACAAACTCATAGTATTATGATTTGCAATTCCGTAAGTCCTGTATCTTATCACTTAATACCTTTTCGAAAAGCTTTCTTACCACTGACAGACTAATCGGCCTATAGTTTTGAGGCTGAGAACGGGATTTCTTTTTTGAATAGCGGCACCACATTAGAAATTCACCATATATGTTATATGATTAAATTTTACAGAGGCATTCTCTGGTTTCTAGGGATGCACCGAATCTACTTTTTTGGATTCGGCTGAACCCCCGAATCCTTTGTGAAAGATTCGGCCGAATACTGAACCGAATCCTAATTTGCATATGCAAATTAAGGGTGGGAAGGGGAAACATTTTCTACTTCCTTGTTTTGTGACAAACAGTCACGCAATTTCCCTCCTGCCCCTAATTTGCATATGCAAACTAGGATTCAGTTCGGCCGGGCAGAAGGATTCGGCCGAATCCTGCTGAAAAAGGCCGAATCCCGACCCGAATCCTGGAATCGGTGCATCCCTACTGGTTTCCCTGTATATTTCCACAGTCTTATGTTAGGGCTGGACTGAAACCAGTGGGACGTGCAACTTTTTGCCGACCCGCACATCATTACTGACTACTGTGATGTATTCAAGAGTTGATTCTGAACACACAATGTATTGTGTTGATTTTCCTCAGTTGAGCATCACTTGACAACAAATATACTGAGGAATCGTTTGGTAAAGAATGATTTACACGTAGCCAAGCAACTCCAAGAACAAGAAGATCTCAGAACACAAGCCAGGATGAAAAATCGTCACAATGAGCTGTGAGTACCAACATTATGAAACAAAGAAACAATCTGGTTATATGTACAATTCTTGTACAGGTATGTGACCTTTTATCCAGAGTATTCAGGCCCTGAGACCAGATTTCCATAATTCTGATCTCCATACCTTAAGTCTACTAAAAAGTCATATAACCATTAAACCCAATAGGCTGATTTTCCTTCCAATAAGGTTTAATTATATCATTGTATCATGTACAAGGTACTGTAGTAGTAGTATTATTATTATTATTATTATTATTATTATTATTATTATTATGTAACACATTTTGGACTATCCAGGCCAATGGGATTAACAACCAGCTAGTATACTAGAGCATGGGTTACACTGGAGCACAAAGCTGTTCTGTCTTCCCTCACTATCTTACTCTCCTAGAGCAGGGCCGGGCCAGACCAGTCGGGCGAACCTAGGCAACCCAACTGGTAAAGTCGCCCCCTCCACCGTGCGCACGCATACGTAAGAGAGAGCGTGCACCCTAACAGGTTGTCTCACTGCGCACACCACCCTCCCATAGGTGCGTTTGAATGCGCTCATAGCGCAGTATTATTTAGGCTGGAATGGGGTAGACAGCAGTTAAAGGTACGTGCTGGGCGCCCCCCAAGCTTTGCACCCTAGGCACGTGCCTACTCTGCCTACCCCTAGTTCTGGCCCTGTCCTAGAGGGTACTATAACAATTATACTCCTGCCACTCACTAGCCTTATTCACGTTAAACACTAGAGGTTCAGATCCCTCTAGGGCAACGTGGCTTTACTGGGCCTTGTACCCATGCTCAATGGAAACATCCAGCTGGATCAGCAACCAGAAGCGGAAGATCCAACCCTTCTCAATTACTATACCAAAATGTGACAGGATGTGGTCACAACACCTCTTGGCCAATACCATACAAAAATTAAGTGAATAACCCCTTCAAAATGTACTTCAGGCCAGAGCCAGAAGGATCTTCATGGTATGGGGAAGGGTGTGGCTCTGCGAACCACCCTAAAATCTCAGCATTTATGTCACAGGATTTTATTAGATTAGATTCATTAATAAAGATAAGGCATTTTTCTTGTAAGCGCTAACCGTGTTAATTCAGTAACGTGCAGTTACTGACACTCTTCTGCTGTACTGGCTCTTTGAAATGTACTGTATGCAGCAGACAATTCATGCAGCAGGAGGCAGGCTATAGTCAAAGCTGACCCTGGCTACTCCATTTTTTGTTATCAGGTTTTTTTTGCATCATAAGGTTTCTTAGAATTTAGAAGAGTGGCTACTTTGTCTTACATAAGTCATTAGAGTCCATTCAACAATAAAAATTGTGTCCTCTAATCCTATTATTTATCGGACCCTGGTGGTAAAACTTGAAAACCTGAGCATGAATCTTTGCCTGTCCCAGTATCATAGTGGCTGTCTGTCCTAAAAAGGTGGATGAAATTCCAGTAATGTAGTAGAAAAGTTTGTGCATAAGTCAGACTGAGTCACTGACCCTTTCTGAGACTCGCATCAACAGTACTTTTAGTATAACGCTGATGGTATTATAATGGAATTCAGAACATGAGAGGAGCACATAATGCAGTGACTTAACTTGAATTATAGAGACCCAGGAGTTTGTTTCAAGTTTTCATGTTTTACTGGATCTCAAATCGCAGAATGTGAAAAATATTTTTTATTATTTCAGGGAAGTTTTAGACTCTGAAATAGCTCAGGAAATTCAAGATAAATTGGTAATTGAAGCAGAACACAGGCGCCAGCAAGAGGAGAAAGATGAGGTAAGTTCCCGCCACCTAACAATTTATCCATATTTATTATGACTGCCCCACATTTACAAAACTCAAGCAGGTGTTTTAGAGACATAGGTAGAATCTAGAAAAAAATAATAATGAATAAAATAGCATAAAGAAAATCCTATAGATTTGTTTCTACAATTTCTTTTTAATATTCCCACTAAAGTGGCTTTTAAGCCTGTTTGTAACTTTGGGTCACCAGATGTTGCCGGATGGCAGCATTCTTTCATAAAGTGCAAAAGAGTGCTGATGGTTGTTCAGCAACATCTGGTGACCCATGGTTAAACATGGTCCTATAGCACCCTTTTCAATGTCCCATTAAGGTAGATCGTGCTCATGCACTCTTCAGTTACTTCCCAATGTATGGTCATCCTCCCCCTAAAGGGCCAGTAAAGCAAAGAATAAATCACAATAATAATAATATGCAACAATAAGGGGGTGGGGGTTAGTTACTGAAATCCAAAAAATTTCTCAGTATTTCCTTAAAACCACTTCGTCCAAATTCCCGCTGACGCTACAAAATAAAATCGTAAAAAAAATCCAAATTGTGAGCTTTTTTTCGCATTTGATGCCCAAAAAACTTTTTAGGATTATTGACCATAAACAATTTAAATCTTTGGATAATTGTACAAAACCCAGTGCAGATCAAGATATCTTCAAATTGGAAACTGGACATCTGCCATTGACTTCTACATGACCTTGCCAGGTTTGAGATGGCGTACTTTTTTATTCAGACTTTTAAAAGCCTCAGGGTTTAAAAAATCCCTTTAAAAGTCCAACCAGAGAAAATCAGTTAGAAAACAAAAGAAAAGATCTGATTGGTTGTTATGGTTGTTATGATTAACATCACTAGTAATGCTTCACTCTTTTATTTATTTATTTATTTATATATATATATATATATATATATATATATATATATATATATATATATATATATATATCTATCACATATATACTGTGTATATATATATATATATATATATATCTATATCTATCACATATATATATATATATATATATATATATATATATATATCACATATATACTGTATATATCTATCTATCTATCTATACTGTATATATATATATATATCTATCTATACTGTATATATATCTATCTATCTATACTGTATGTATGTATATATATATATATATATATATATATATCTATACTGTGTGTATATATATATATATATATATATATATATATATATATATATATATATATATATATATATATATATATATATATATATCTCTATCTATACATATACATACAGATAGATAGATAGATATAGATATATATACACACACACACATACATATACACTTTTCAATGAGTATCCGCACTCCAAGGCTGTTGCTAATGGCGGGGTTCACGATCAGTGCCCTCATCCAATCAGCATTTGAAACTCATGATTCACATTGAAATGCTGATTGAATGAGGGCACTAATTGATTTGCAATGGAGCACTTAGTTATTTAATGTGGTTTTTAGAAAGTTTTTGTATCATCCTTGAAAAAGGTCCAAATGTGGACCTAAAACGTTGGGCATTTGATACTACGACAATAAAATTATCAAGTTTTTAAAGGGAGTGCTGGTTTGCTGATAATACATACATACATACATACATACATACATACATACATACATACATATTTATATATAACTATACAAAACAACCTAAACATGCAGGATCATGCTTTTACACTGGATTTTCTGCATGTCTTTTATAAGAAGGAGGGGCACCGTGTATTAACTTTGTTTTTTAACTTTTGTTTTTTTTGAGATACTAGCACGTCTATTTTGATTTTTTTTCCCTGACCACAGACTACACCAACAAAAAAGTTAATTTTTGTAAGCCTTATTTTATTGCTATTCTTATGAATTTATTACTATATATTTTTATGAATTTTTTTTATATATTTTTATTTCCTAATCTATTCTTATTCCTAACTGCTTTTAGGTTTCTAGAGTAATTAAGAACTAGGAACTAGTTCAAACCCCGTATACTAACGTGGTTTTAAGGTGAATGACCCTTGATCTCCTCATCTGTTGCCAAGTTTTGGAGTTTATAGTTGTGATGGTGCAGATGATGGAATGATCTGGAATAAATTAAAGCTGGTGACCTAGTTTGAGGGACAATCATAATTGATTTGCTCAGTAAATAGAAGTTTGTAAATTGTGAGCCCAGCAGAGTAGGGATCAGAATTCAACATACACGTGACAGACTTAAATATTTGATGTCTGCAATGCAGATACCCGTTACAACATGAAATAAGATGCATTTGTGTGAAAATATAAGGCATTAAAGGAATTGTTCAGTGTAAAAATAAAAACTGGGTAAATAGGCTGTGCAAAATAAAAAATGTTTCTCATATAGTTAGTTAGCCAAAAATGTAATGTATAAAGACTGGAGTGATTTGATGTATAACATGTCAGTCAGAACACTACTTCCTGCTTTTCAGCTCTCTTGGTTTACACTGACTGGTTACCCTGGTTACCAGGCAGTAACCAATCAGTGACTTGAGGGGGGGCCACATGGGTCATATCTGTTGCTTTTGAATCTGAGCTGAATGCTGATATGTACCAAGTGGCCCCTTTCAAGTCGCTGACTAACTCAGAGTTGTAGAGCTGAAAAGTAGGAAGTTGGATTCTGGCTGTTTTATTAGACATCTGTTCACTCCAGTCTTTATACATTACATTTTCGGCTAACTAACTATATTAGATACATTTTTTATTTTGCACAGTCTATCTATTTACCCAATTTTTATTTTCACACTGAACTATTCCTTTAAAGTCTTGCCAGTAATGCTGTGGTTGTTGGCATAGCTGCCTTCATCTACCTGGAAACATAAATCTTTTTAGAAAAATGAATGCTGCTTGGTGGAAACCTGCTGCCAGCTTGCGTTTTCTCATAGGTAGGAATTCAATTTTTCTTATGTTCAACTATTAAATTGAAGCATTGCCCTTTCTGGCATCCCACAGTATATTACAGCAGGTTTTCGTCAGAATCATATTTCACTGCAATATGTTTCGTGGAAATAAGTCCTATGACAGTATCCCTGCCTGGAGCTTTTTCTGAAGCTTGAGAATCTCTTATCTGACCTATATAGAAAGTATGTACTCAGCAATATAAAGTAATTAGATGTCACCTCTTCCCTTAAATAGCTATTTTAGTATTTGTATGGGCTAGTAGTGGAAACACATTTTCAAGCAGTAAAAGAAAGTGCTCTTCTGATTAACCCAGGGTTTGAGAAGCAGAACAGGAACCACAAGCAATCAATCCAGCATTCAGAGCACATTGCGGCTTTACATTATTTATTGAAATGAGTTTTTTGTAAAGCTTACAATGCAATGACCCTTTTGCTAAATGTAATATGGTTTTCCATCTCAGCTGTATAGTATGTATAAGGGTATTATTATTTATTTTTAACATTCATTTATAGAGTGCCAACATATTGTGCAGCGCTGAGGGTATGTGGATTCAAAGGTAACACATTTCATGGTTAAAAAATAAACTAACTATTAATCTAAAATGATTTACAGTCTACAAATAACATGTACAGTAAATTACAGACTTGTTCTAGCAATCCAGTAATTTTTGCATTGATACAATTATACTTATCAAGTGTTAGGGACCTACTGATTTTTGATTAAGCCTTACTGAAGATTTAAGGGTCCTAAAAATGTTGCCTTAAACCTTTTCCTAAACAGTTCCCAGTGTTGGTAATTATGGAGAGTGAAATATCAGATATTAATAGTAAGGATAGTAAGGATGATTATTATTTTATTTCTTTTTATTCTGTCGCTCTCCTAATCTTCAAGTCTATCATTTAAACCATTCACGGCTCTACACTTAGAGGCACATTTATCAAAGGTCGAATTTCAAATTCATGTGAGTTTTTTTAAACTCTAATAAACTGAGGGGTTATTTAATAAAAAAAACGAATATCTAAAACTCGCACAAATTTTACAGACTTGAACTTGAATCTAATTACCAATGACTAAACTCAATTGTCAGGAAGGCTGCAAACCTCAACAAATCGATCCCTGGACCTCTCCCATTGTCTTATACAGTAATTTGGCAAATAGTCAAATTCAAATTTTTAAGGGCCAGACCAGAGTTTGCATAATTCACAATTCGAATTAGAACGTTTTGAGCAAAAAAATTAGAATTTTCACTTCCACCCTTAATAAATCTGCCCCTTTATGAAGCTGTAGTTTGACTGTAATAACCTAATTTAAGGCTACAACTATTTTACAAAATGTGAAGTGCAAACTACCATAATTATGTTAATTTTGAAATGAATACCCACTTTAAAATTCTTGGGAAAGCAGGAAAAGGACAGGTATGAAAATACAGGTATAGAATCTATTATCTGGATGCTTAGGACCTGGAGTTTTCCAAATAAGGAATCTTTCCAGAATTTGGATCACCATACCTTGTCTTCTATAGATCATCTAAACATAAACCCAATAGGTTTGTTTTGCCATCAATATTAAGGGGCCGATTCACTAAGCTCGAGTGAAGGATTCGAATGAAAAAAATTTGAATTTCGAAGTATTTTTTGGGTACTTCGACCATCGAATTGGTTAAATTCGTTCGAATTCGAACGAAAAATCGTTCGACCATTCGATAGTCGAAGTACTTTCCCTTTAAAAAAAACTTCGACCCCCTACTTCGGCAGATAAAAAAAGGTCCCCATAGGTTTGCTAACCTTTTTTTTTTTTCCTTCGATCGTTGGATTAAAATCCTTCGAATCGTTCGATTCGAAGGATTTAATCGTTCGATCGAACGAAAAATCCTTCGATCGATCGAACGAACGTTTAGCGCTAAATCCTTTGACTTCGATATTCGAAGTCGAAGGATTTCAATTCGAGGGTCAAATTTCGAAGTATTTTTAACTTCGAAATTCGACCCTTAATGAATCTGCCCCTAATTGTCAGTTAGAATCAAGTACAAAGTACTGTTTTATGATTACAGAGAAAAAGGAAAGAAACAGAATGCTTTGTGACAAAAGCACTGTTGTATAGACGGATTTTAATGAAGCCTCTTCAGACAAAATCATATGTACACCTTCCTTGACCTCAGAAGTGGATTAGTTCCATAATTTTATTTTAAAGCTCCTTCTCTGAACAACTATTCAGGAAGCAAGGCTGACACTGTAGAATCAGTTTGGGTGAATTAGAGGTGGCGGCGTTAGGAGGTAAATGGAAAAAAGCTGTTGCACTCTCAGGATTTGAAAAATAGCAAACTTATTAAATTAAGATTTATTTAAAAAGAAAATACATGCAGGAGCATATAAGCAAGTAACAAACAGGTGTAGTGAGACTCCAGAATATGAATCGTTGCCTGAAAATAGCGCCAAAATGGTTGCTAGGCAACCAATAACCATGTAATTACACACACAAAACCCTGCCACAGGTTAAGCCAAGTTATAAAAAGCCTTTGGTGGTGAGGGCAGGTACAAAAAAAAACATTGGTGGCCAGCGTATAGGACTGAAACGTTGAGTATTCTGCATGTATTTTTGTCCTGAGAGTGCAGCAACTTTGTATGTGTAACGAGGAGTTTCATGACCATATAAAAACACGAGGCCGAAGGCCTAATATCCTCATATTTTGCAACTTGGGGGTACTTTATTTATTATAATACACAAGTTTCAGTGAGTCATGTGACAAATGACATCAGAACTCACCGTTTATCCCACTGTAATCCCACTGGTGTCTAATAAAAGGGCAGTCAAGTTTGGGAGTTTTACTTTAAAGCAGCAAGTAAGTTGCAGGTAAAACTTAGTCCCTTTGTAAAATGCATAATGAAGCAATAGAATTCTTAATGAATCAGATGAAAATTGAGCATAGGACTGGCCAGATATGGGATGACTTTGACGTAGTTGGCCAGCTTAAATATATTGCAATATATGGACAAACAATCCCTGTTTTGTTTAAAGGGTAAGGCATTTTTCAGTAGCAGTATGCACAAAATGTCTGTTAAATATATTGATAATGGGTTGAGTGCAGAGGACTCTTGTATTTGTCTATATATATATATATATATATTTACCTTGACGTGGTATGGTGGCTTATCAATTTTATGATCATAACTTTGTAACAAAATAACCCCTGTTTTGGGTACATATGCAATAGCATTTATTATACTTATATATATACTTTAAAGCCTTTAGAGTGCTCCCACAACCCCCCTGTTTTGATATTGTATATTTAGCCAGGAGCTGTGGCATAGCTTCAGTGGTTGTAGCACCCCATACCCCCCCTTTAAACTAGTGGTGATCCCATGCTTTTAAAATTGGGCGTTTGTTTTGGGAATATCTCTCCTTTAAAAGCCTGATTGCTGGCTGGGGAGGATTTAGCCCTCAGTGAAAAAACAGCGTTCAATGGACATTGATTACAGGTAATGCTAAAATGCACATAAAATATAAAACAAGTTAGGGACCGCCATTCGGGGTTTACCTTGACGTGGTATGGTGGCTTATCAATTTTATGATCATAACTTTGTAACAAAATAACCCCTGTTTTGGGTACATATGCAATAGCATTTATTATACTTATATATATACTTTAAAGCCTTTAGAGTGCTCCCACAACCCCCCTGTTTTGATATTATATATATATATATATATATATATATATATATATATATATATATATATATATATATATATATATATATATATATATATATATAGAAGCACATGATGCTAATACAGTTGATGGGCTTATGTACAGTACTGTTTGTAGCATGTCGTCATCATAATCAGAATAAAAATATTCTCAACGTATTTACCTTTATTGTGTGTGTGTTGCTGAGAATTAATTTAGTGAAATATATTTTTATCTGAGTTGTACAGAGTAACAGACCTCTTGCTTTACACATGTGGGGGCAAATTGGTAATTTACTCTGTCATTAGCATTCCACAAAACATTAGGACATGATTTCAATGGGCTGCTTGCACAGCAGCTGCTATTTACCTTTTAGTCAGACCATTACTTTTATTCATCTTTTTACAAGTTTCTGTAATATGCCCACTGCATGCAACATATCCTGAATTAAAGAACAGAATGACTTGTCAGCTTCTCTTTAGCTTGCATCAGCAAGAGCCATAATGTGATTGCTGAACTCCAGAGAAGATCTTTCTTATCTAGAAACAAAACATGGGTGGAGGTCATTCTATCTGCGACATGGAATAGATTAGCAGCTGTAACAGAGATTTCTAAGGCGATGCAGTAATCGTTTTAAAAGGAACCTGGCTATTTATAGCACTGGGCAGTTTCAATAAGTCAAAGCTAGGGCCTAAAAAGTAATCATAATATATGTTGTGAAATCTGGCATCCCTGCTAAACAAAATCAAAATAGCCCTAGTCTCAGACTGTTGACATTGTTTGAATAAAGTGTTGCTAATATTCTTTAATTGGGAAGAAGCATTTTTGTTTTTTGACAAAATACAGTATATAAATGATGAAAGGCAACCATATAGTGTTACAGGGGGTCCTGGGACCCTTTAGCCAACACATGAAAGCATTCAGTGTGCCAAGGTGGTTGGGTTTTTATTTTTTTATGGTGTCTCAGATGATAAGTGGTAAATTACATTTGCATATGCAAATTTCCCTCTAGTCCGTTGCAAGAAAAATACCATTCATAGGTACTTGAGTCTCGCTTTACAATTCCACCTTAATCTCCACAGTGAGGGAATATATCAATCTCAAACGGAAATTCTACCAGGCAGAATTTTCAGTGCAGGTGCATCTTCCTTGGGGGATAATGCTGCTTTGTGGATGAAAAGTATGGCAGTTTTGCCAGAAATTGCACTTTGTACATTGCAGTAAGATGCCTATTACAACCTGTGGCTCATTGCTAGGTCTGTAACCAAGCATACCAGTAACTAACATGGCGTAGAAAATATATAATCCTTGCTGTGAGTATATAATCACAGATGTTCGCATCCATAAGAGTTATCTCTCCTCTATTTCCTTTTCTCCAGTTTGTGTTGTACATTCTATTGCAGCGAATAAAGTAGTGTGAAGTAAAGCAGTGTGAAGTTGCATGATGCTGGTTTTGATTGCACCTAGGGAATACTGCAGTATTTTGTTTTATATTATTAGGACATTGCTCGGCTATTGCAAGAAAGAGAGGAAAGACGAAGAAAGAAGTATTATCCACCTTCCCAGGAGGAACCTTCTTACAAAGACAGAGAAGGTACAGTGTAATTGGATGTAGGCATGTTCAAGTGTGAGGAGGTATTTCCCATGTGTTAGTGATTTCCCGTGTTCCAATTTTTATAAAGCCATTATGCCAATTTCTAGGGAAGGTTATACAAAAGGTAGATCTGAGGTAAAGTTTTTTTAAAACTACATTTACAAGTGAAGGGTTTGGAGTTCATTTCATTTGGTGCGAGTGCACCGTTCAGGAAAATGTGGTTTATTTTTCCAGACAGATTTGCTCCAGTTTGTTCATGATAGTCAGATGACACTTGTGCGGCTCAATTTTCATAGATTGCCACAGATTCCAGTTGGGTTAAGATTCGGTTTAACAATCCTGTTACAGGGGTTCTTTTGTTCTGAAGCCACTTTTGTATTACTTTGGCTAAAAGGTGAATTTCTGCCAAGATTTAAACTTTGCTTTAAGTGAAATGGGTGAAATCTGTTTTTGCAGCTATTGCACCTGTAGGCTTACAGGGACAGTATAACCTCTTGTTCACTGAATACCGCTTGTGCTGAACATACTTTTTGCGTATTGTTTTAAAGGAACAGTAACACCAAGTTATTTTTTAAGTAATTCATTTAAAATATATTGTTACCCTGCTCTGGTAAAAATGTTGTGTTTGAAACACTATTATAGTTTAAATGAAAAAGCTTTTGTAGCCATGGGGGCAACCATTCAAAGATGAAAAACTCAGAGTTACGTAACAGATAACTCTGTAGAATACAATGGGAATGTTTCTGTTACCTACTGAATAATCTGTGCCTTTTCTCTTTTTTTAATGTAAACTATAGTAGTGTTTCTGAAACAAATACATCAGTTTTAGCAGTGCAGGGCAGCACTACATCGTATTTTAATTACTTTAAAACACTTATTTTTTTTGTCCTTTGGGAAGTAGGTAATTACCAGCTCCCTCGTGCTGATGCATTCCCTCAATTAGTAGGCAATTTATTTTTTACCCTAATGTAAGTGTATGGATGGGTCAGTGTGTGTATGTATGGATGCTGGGTTTCATTTGGAGGGGTTGAACTTGATGGACTTCGGTCTTTTTTTCAACCCGATGTAACTCTGGATGAGGAAACCCAGGACTTAGCAAATATTTCATAGATTTATTTATATTTCTGCATCTCAAGAATTCTTCTAAGTTTCTCTCTTATTTTCCATCCCTGCATGGTTCACATGATCGGCTCTTTTTTTTTTTTTTTTTTAAGAAGACTGTCCGCAAATAAACGTTGTTTTTGTCGAGCAGGGCTCTTGCAATCTTATCTCTTTTATTAGAACGCCTAACTGCAGTGTGTTATATACACATATGTATGCTCACATTTTACAACCTAGACTGAAAATGTTTAAAATGTTTCTTACTGACCAGAAGAATCGCAACCGCTAGTTTTAACTTTAAAGGAGAATTCAACCCCTTTTGCGCTAAAATCCCTCACCTGT
The DNA here is from genome assembly GCF_017654675.1 of Xenopus laevis. Lineage (NCBI taxonomy): Eukaryota > Metazoa > Chordata > Amphibia > Anura > Pipidae > Xenopus > Xenopus laevis. The sequence goes on along the minus strand of NC_054380.1, from coordinate 91,771,542 downwards.
ATTGCGCCCCCTCCCCCCCCCCACCCCCGGGCAAATGCCCCTAACTTGTTACTGACCCCTCCGTGCAGTTCCTCTCCTGTTGAGTTCACGGCAGCCATGTTCGCCCGTGTGTTCTTCTCCCCGTGTGTTTGGTGGTGCATGCGCAGTAGAGAGATTTATCGGTAAGGATCTACTGCGCATGCACCGAAAGTCACAAAGTTTCCAAAAAAAGAAATCGGAAACTTTGTGACTTTCGGGCGCATGCACAGTAGATACTCACCGGTAAATCCCTCTACTGCGCGTGTGCCACCAAATGCTGCCGTGAACTCAACAGGATAGGAACTGCACGGAGGGGTCAGTAATAAGTGAGGGGCATTTGCCCAGGGGGGGGAGGTAGGGCAGCGGAGGCAACACGGGGGGGAGGGATTTTAGCGCCGAAGGGGTTGAATTCTCCTTTAAGCAAATCGTATTTGCTTAGTATTTATCAGATCACGTTAAATTAATGCAGAAATCGAGTAACACCAAAGTGCGAAGCTTCTTGCAATTGCACAAACTTATTAAAGTAAAAGGAAAGAACTACTTAGAGTTTTTTCTTTTTTCTCATGCCCATTTCTTTCTCCTTCCATTGCGGGCACCTGGCCACAACCTCATTTTCCTTCTGCATATCAGACAAATGTGAATGCAAGGCTCATTTATAAACACTGGGCAAATTTACACTTGAGCAGTTATCCATTCCAATTCATGATTAGCTTTTTTCAGCCAGCTGTAGTTTAAGCACTAAAAGCAATCATCTCATTACCATGGTTTACTACCCAGGTGCAAATTTGCCCAGTATTTATAAATCAGCTGCTCATTGCCATCAGAAAAACTTGTGCTGCTAATAAGTGCCACGTGCTTGTGTTCAGTCACCATGGAAATGCAAAAACATGGGCCTTTCATTGTCACTGATTACATGTGATGTGTGAAAGGAAAAAATACATGAGCCAGGGAGCATGCTACCAAAACTAACAAGAACATCTTTTAAAAGTAACTATCATTTGGGCAGCTAGTGAATTTATTTCAACAGGAAGTCAGCAAAGTGAATATAGTGTAATAACCAACTTGTTTTGCTTTCTAAAAGGCAATAAACTATATACTATAAATTGGGGATGCATCGAATCCATTATTTTGGATTCGGCCGAACCCCCGAATTGCTCGCAAAAGATTCGGCCAAATACCGAACCGGATCATAATCCTAATTTGCATATGCAAATTAGGGGTGGGAAGGGGAAAACATTTTTTACTTCCTTGTTTTGTGACAAATAGTCACGCAATTCCCTTCTCGCCCATAATTTACATATGCAAAATAGGATTTGGGCGATTTCGAATCCTACTGAAAAAGGCCGAATCCGAACCGAATCCTGGATTCGGTGCATCCCTACTATAAGTACTATATTAAAGAGGTTAGACAAATTAGTCATTAACAATGCGCTGGTGCTTTTTGGAGATCAGCATGCATTAACATGTTTGTGCAGCGCTATTGTTGGCATTACAACCAGTCCAACTGAATTTCACCATAATGGCAGGGCCCATCTTTCATAATTTTGAAGAAAAACCCTGTCATATTTTATTAATTCGTATGAAACAGAACATTGCAGAGCTATGCAATTTTGGGCTGGTTGGTTGTTTAGTATATTTTGTGTCCCTAAAAAAAAATAATTGGTAATTTCTTCAATTGTACTGTTATATATTCACCACCACCTCCCATAGATGTAAAGAACAAAATGGTATAATCCCCTTGTTTTTGCAATGGTAAATTGTAATGTTCTGCTTATGGTATTCCTTCATTGTTCAGGCCACCGTAAAGGTAGGCATAAGGAAAATGTGTCTGAATATGATAGACCTCATAGACAAGAGAGGCCTGAAAAAAACAGATTTGAAAGAAATGACGCAGAGTTTGAATCAACTTCATCAAAATGTGTTCGACAACGTGGCCGGTCAGTAGAATCAAGGTCATCTAACAAGGAGGAGGAGGATAGCTATAGAAGGCATTATGATAGGCCCAAATCTAGAAAAGAAAAACCACAAAGACCACCACCACCCAGGACAAGTAGACACGAAGATGATTTCAATATTGAAAGGACAAATGGAGAACACCACAATGAATACTTGCATAGAAAGGGGAGGTCTCACAGTCAGGACCCTCTCTCTACAAAGAATTCTGATTCTGATAGATGGCAGCGGGACAGTTCTGATGCAAAATCGCACAGAAGTTGCAAGGAAAGTGATTTTGACATTGAGCGACGCAGAAGGAGAACACCTTCTCCATGCCAAGAAAGGAATCCCAGGGATTCAGGTAATGTACATTAAAGGGTGATGGTACTATCTGTGGTGGCATCTTCATAAAATGGCTCATTGGTTAATGAATCTTCAGATCACCTGTGATTTTTTTTTTGTTGTTGAAAATCTGTTCCTTGATTCATTCAATCATTTCATCCTTATTGTACATGAATGCTCTGCTTCTTCTGCTGAATTGTGTGCCACTGATTTTGTCTTTGGTTGTTTGTGAGTGTTTTGTCTTGGTGCTCTTTCTTAAAACGGGTTCTTATAGTTTCAATGTGAAACTGTTGTACAGGTATGGGATCCCTTATCTGGAAACCCGTTATCCAGAAAACTTCCAATTACAGAATGACCATCTCCCGTAGACTACATTTTATTGAAAGAATTTACATTTTTTAAAAAAGATTTCATTTTTCTCTGTAGAAATAAAACAGTTCTGCACTTGTTTCAATTTAAGATATAATTAATCCTTATACGATCCAAATTACGAAAAGATCCGTTATTCTGAAAACCCCAGGTCCTGAGCATTCTGGATAACACTTTTGTATTTAAACTATAGTTGTAAATTGAACACTCTGTCAGAATATTGGAATCCACATATTAACTATGCAAACTCATAGAATCTTGTTCGATTTTCTTGATATCTGTGGTTTTTGATCATGAACATCAGACCTAGTAGAGTGTGATGTTTAAAAGCAATTAACATCTTAATGGATCCAGTTCTACAGACTTCTTTAAATCAAGAAGTGACACAGAATGACTACAGAAGCTGTACTGTTGCAGCTGAAGTTGAAGGCCACCAACTGAGCTGTGCAACATAGTTGCAGTGAAGGTTGGGTCACTAGTTAATAATGGGGGTGGGTTTAATTCTAACAATGCAAATGTATCTGCCGCAGCTTATATTTATTGTTACATTCTTACAGATTAGGAAACACAAGGATTATTATACATTGGATTTCTATACCATTGAATGATATGAAGCCATTTTGGGCTGTGGTTAAATATGCAACTAGGATGGGGTTAAATGGATAACATGTTTGTATCACATGGGTTGTAAGGTATTGAAACTGGGTTCATATTCACTAGTGTGAGGAAGGGGTTGGCCCCCGAAAGCTTGTGCTACAACTTCTGCAATAAAATGACAAAGATTTAAGCCAGTACAAGTTGCTATGTTTCGTCCCTATATACAGCTTGGTGGGTTTAATTCTCCCTTAAAACTATTAAAACTTTGGACAAGCAAATGTTAAACACAATTGCCTTAATCTGATAACATGTTTGAATCTTTGTTTTTTTATACTTAGGTTTTCGATCAAAGGGGGCACGAGATGCACCTATATCTAAACATATGTCGGGCTTAAGAAATCAAGAGGAACACGATGCACACCTAGCCCGGAGGCTTCAGGAAAAAGAGTTGAGGGTTAAGTGAATATTTTGCACTCGCATCCTTCCTTTTGTAACTAGAAAATATTATTTTGTTGAGAGCTACAACAGCTGTACCTGCTCAAGCAAATGTTACGTAATACATTTAAAGCTGAAGTTTGCATTGCTTTTTGGTTGTAATTCCTCCAGATCTATTTTAAAGGTTTAGGATTTACATAGTGGCCTATGTAGCGTGATAGTCACAAATGCATACTTTAGCCTCTTGTGCTACAGTTGTCTAAAATTAACATAGCATCATGTAACTCCTACTGTATATACAGTGTGCCTGTACATTAGACAATGCTTGGACGCATTAAAGAAGTGGTTCACCGTTAAGTTTTTAGTATGTTACAGAATGGCTAAAGAAACTCTTCCATTGGCCTTCTTCTTCTTCTGACTTTCTAGCTTTCAAATGGGGTTCACTGACCCTTTTTAAATACAAATGCTCTGTAAGGCTACACATGTTTAGTCATTGCTACTTTTTATTACTCATCTTTATATTCAGGCCCTCTTCTATTCATATTCCAGTCTCTTATGCAAATCAATGCATGTTTGCTAGGGTAATTTGAACCCTAGCAACCAGAGTGCTGAAATTGCAAACTGGAGAGCTGCTGAGTACAAAGTCAAATAACTCAAAAACTACAAATAAAAAATGAAAACCAATTGCAAATTGTCTCAGAATATCCCTCTCTACATCATACTAAAGTTAATTTAAAAGTTATCAACCCCTTTAATGTTCAGTGTAGCAGAAGCCAGTTCTCCTGTAGCCGAGACATCTATACATGCTTTTTTACAGGTTTGTTAAATTACCTGGATTTTGCTATATTATTTGTTATTGACTAACTGCAGAAAAAAACAAGTAACATTACACTGCTTTTAAGATTGGTTAGTAACTTTAAATTCATTGCTTTGCATTAACATTTACTAGGCAAAATGTATTTTAAGGTCTATAACCTCTTTAGTTTTTATGAAATTCTATTTGACTTTACTGAAATCTTTCTTTTCTTTATAATTTTAGGTAAACATTGTGGATAAACGAGCAGCTCAGATGGCTCAGGATGAGGTCAGCTTAGCTAGAATTAAATTGTCCATCACTAATATTGATTAGTCTCCTGCTATGGTTTTGGTTGCACTGTATATTTAAAGGGCACCAATCATGACCAAAATCATTTACTAAGTAAATACACTATGTGAAAGTTCAAGAAATCTGATTTTTAAAACAGAATTGTTTGTATAATGTAAATGATCAGCTCACTATACCTTCTGCAAGATCTCCCCTATCTCCACTGCGGTTCTATCTGAGGCAGACATCTTGGATTTCACTGGCTCCTCCTACCTATATCTTCCCAGCCAACTGCAACTCTGAAATCTCACACATGCTTTGTTGAAATTCCTTGCTTGCTTATCAACCCTTCTAAGCTATTTTCAAATCAGCCAAACCTGTGTGTTAGCTGCTGTTCAGTAGTGCTGCCACCTGCTGGAAGTTAGTGTGTGCCCTTCATTTGCATAATGACTTTACCAGCAGGGGCCAAGATAGGGAAATCTCCTGATGCTTCTAGTGGAGGCGTTTACTTAAACATGGCATTCTGGGTAGAATACTCAAAGCAGTGTTACAATCTGAGCATGCTCCTGAAATTTGCATATTAGAGTCTCTGTTATAGTCACAGTATGGCCTCCCTCAGTGAAAGAACCCATTTGACAAAGTAAGGGATTTTTTTAAAACCTGCAGTTTTTTCAAAAAACTATATATGTCGTTTGATTAAACATGTTTAGCTTGTACTGGTCAGATTGTTAATGTGTTTGATTTTGGCTGTGATAGGGGCCCTTTAAGAAATATATATTTGTAATGCTAATTAGCAAAATGTTAATGTTGTTGACTGCCTCTCTTGCCTTTTTAATGAACACAAGAAACTACTAATACCAGATGCAGTTCTATAAGCAATGATTAAGATGCAGAGTGTTAAAGGAAAACTATACCCCCAAAATGAATACTTAAGCAACAGATAGTTTATATCAAATTGAATGACATATTAAAGAATCTTACCAAACTGGAATATATATTTACATAAATATTGCCCTTTTACATCTCTTGCCTTGAACCACCATTTCGTGACTCTATCTGTGCTGCCTCAGAGATCACCTGACCAGAAATACTACAACCCTAACTGTAACAGGAAGAAGTGAGGAAGCAAAAGGCAGAACTCTGTCTGTTAATTGGCTCATGTGACCTTACATGTGGTTTGTATGTGTGCACAGTGAATCTTACGATCTCAGGGGGCGGCCCTTATTTTTTAAAATGGCAATTTTCTATTTATGATTACCCAATGGCACATACTACTAAAAAAGTATATTATTATGATAATGGTTCATTTACATGAAGCAGGGTTTTACATATGAGCTGTTTTACTCAGTATCTTTTAATAGAGACCTACATTGTTTGGGGGGTATAGTTTTCCTTTAAATGGGCGGTATACTCTTTTACAACATAACTTCAATCAGAAGTACATTCATTTTATACAATTATAATGTTATGTTAAGAGAGGCAGCAAAGAATCACAAACATATGTTAAAGTACTTACCATTTGCTGAAAAATGACAACAAAAATTCTTATTTGAAAAAAGGTATTGTAATATTTAGCAGAAAAGTTAATGTGAAAAAAATAACAGCCTTCATCATGACCTTTACTCAAGTCCTCTGTTTCTCAGGAAATTGCCCGCTATATTATGGACAAAGAAGAAAAAGCATATAAGAAGTCAAAAGGAGGTGGAAAAATGTCAGATGCAAAGCGACCAGAAGAATTGGAGGTAGTTGTGTATTCAGTACCTAGAAAGCTTCAGAATAAAGCCTTCTCTAACTTGATTTTGTTTCATTTTTTATTGGCCATTGCACAGCATCAGTTAGATTTTTAGATCCTGATTAATCAAAATGTCAGCTTTTCATAAACATGTTTTTAAAATTCTTTCTTGCTTATTTTAGGCATCTGATCATGTCAGGCAAAGGTCAAGAGAAGGACATGACCATCATCACCGCTCCAGAAGTGATAAACCATACAGGTAATTATTACAGGTAAACTGTAACCTGTTAATGATAACATCACCACTACCATGACACTATTACATGCAAAGAAAACGTCTTTATTTAAGCAATACATATATTTTACATATGCATGATAAATATATATAAGTGGAGTGAAACATTACTGGTGATGTTGCTCAAAGCAACCAATCAGATCTTTGCTTTTGTTTCCTAACTGTTGAAATCTAATTGCTGATTGGTAGCTATGGACAACATCACCAGTAATGTATGTGTCTGCTTTTTGCACAGCGTGATTAAAAGGCCCCTACTAACTATTAAAAAGAAATAGTTAGTAATTGCAGCTGACCTCCAGTGCCTAATACAGCAGGATGTTAACACAGTTGGCTTTGCTAAGGGGTTCTGTCAGAGGTGTAGGAGTGAAATGTTGAACCATGTTATCAAAATGACAAAAAAAGGGGAAACTTCCCAATCTTAATTCAGTGGGTGTTAACATTAACCCAAAGGCACCCCAAGGAACGTAACTACGAATGCGCAATATGTGACTGGTGAGAATAGCACTGTTTTCTAAACAAACACTATAAAAATATGTATACGTTGCTGCTACAGTACAGTATATATTTGCAACTAATCCATACAAAGCAGGTTTTATTTTAAAACCTTAAAAAAAATTGTAAATCCCCCAGTATAAAACCCCCCGTATTTGTCTAACAGAATAACAATTTGTAGTTTCTGTAATAGGATTATACTTCTAGCATGTAGACCATTTAATACAATATGCACTCCTTTGAGTATCCTGTTACAGAGGTAATTTATGGTTATTGTGGGCCACCCTTACTTGATCACAACTGCAACATACATTGTTTCCCTATTTTGTTGACACATTATTTGGATTTGCAATGTCAAACTCAGAGACTATATACTTAATTTAAAAATCAACCTGTAAGGATTGTGTACCCTGTGACATTGTTTTTATTGGTTGGTATTTTTTTTTTTTTTAAAAGACATTCGATAATTGATTTATGCTTTTTAAAGAGATACTGACACCAGTATTTAAGTATTAATTACTTACCAAATCCTAACTATCGTCAACGTGACCTATATGTAACTTTTAATGTAGATTAATATTTTGAAAATAAATTTAAAGTGTCAGTATCACTTTAACTGCAAATATATCATAATATTTTAGTCCCCCACTTATTCATCTTTTATATAGTGGTGGTTGTTGAATGAAAAATAAATTTAATATATTTGTAGCTGCTATTTCTATAAATTGTAGAATGCTATTTTTATTTTTTCTACCCCAGAGACATTGGTGAAGTAGTGTGTACTTATAAGGGGTTGTATTCATTTATTTGCAGAAAATAGTGATAGATAAAACTCTTCATAGCTGTATTTTAATGATATGCCATTGATTTGATTTGTATCCTTCTTAATATCTTTATGGTTGCACAGGCCCCTTCATCCACCTCGAGATACTGCTGAAGACGATTACGATGATGACTATACCAACATAAACCAGCACAACTCACCGAGGTCTAGTTCTAAGTCACAGTCCTCTCTCAAAGGTAATCACCTAAGAATGGCTGTATTTGTATCTATATACATATACAACACTGATTCACCTCAGTTGCTTAAACGGGAAACCCATGACCGTTCCATTAGTGGCTCTTTAGTCCCCCCCCCCCCAAAAAAAATACTTGCTAGAACATTTTTGGACTAATAGGCACACGTACCAGCACTGTCACCTGTTTCACAGCAATTCTGTTTTTACTGAGCTTCTGTGAAAGGCACCAGTTAAATATCACCTTATTTGATACATACAGTAGAGCATAAAATTCCTATTGGTTTTTTTTTCTCATGGAACAATTTAGGGAACTTTTTATAGCAAATTTGCTATTTCTTGTAATATTTGCTATTCAGGATGACCTGGCCAGCATGAACCAGATGGTATTCTGGACTGAGAGAAGTCCCAAACAATGGGGGTCATTTACATATAATGAGCAATTTGCACCTTGGCAATAACCCATGGCAATGACATCTATTAACACAGATATTTGTTTTCCTTGCACTACTTGCAGCTCATTGCTGGTTGGTTGCTGTGAGTTACTGGCATCTTTTATACCTTCACAATGGAGCTGACTTGTATTGTAGTGCATATAACTGCTTAATTATTTGAATGTTGCTGTAATATGGAGTTTATTTTCCTCTCTTTTCAAGGCGCATACTACAGGCCATGAGAAATCAACTCATGCAGGAAGTGATGTCGAGAATCATGTATCAAACTCTGAAAAGAACGTTGGTTGCAAAATGAAAGAACCTTCATTTTTATCCTATCGGCCTGCAATAAGGAAATCTCTTCTAATTAGCAAGAAACAGTGCAGCGCTATGTGTGCATTTTTCCACAAACATGATCCCAAATTTTACTTGTTGAAAAATCTTTTAAGTGTTCTGTCATTGTTTAAATAACTTTACAGTTATTCTAAGAGTCCAAGGACACCCTTATTTTGAGCTCATTGGAAGTATACAGCAGAGGGCAACTGTATTACAAATATATTCTGGTTCACTTTAGACAAGTATACCACAGTGTTCCATCAATATGCTTCATCCTGCTCGTTTCTTAAAAAAAAGTTCCCTTTTCAGATGTAAAGCACAAAGAATACCGTTTTTAGTAGTCATGGTCTCTTTGGGTGAAACTGTGATGTTTTATATCTACTGCCTAAATTTTTTAAATGCACCTTGCTGTAATATAATGATAGGGGGATATTTCTATATTTATGCATGTACCTCATAACATGTTTCCTCACAAGCTTAAAAATGTAAGTGCCAAAAAATGCTTGCTAATTGGTTTTGAAGACTTCCTAGTGCACAAAACTTGGATGCTTGAGACTGCAAGTCCAGTCAAGGGATTCCATTCATATCTCCTCAGGAACTGACTGTGCATACCATTGGGTGAAAGCTGAGTAGTGATTATCATTTCTCAGTAACCTAAGTGTTACCGGTGAACTGCGCAATCTTCCTACAGGTGGTTGAAATTTGTGCTATTTTCTGTTTATTTTATATTCTCATAATTGTGTGTATTATAGTACAATTTTTTTAATGAATGAATTTGCCATTTTTTAGATTTTAATTCATATTTATTATAATAGTTAAATTTAATCCAGCCAGTTTTGGTAAAACTTTTTAATAAACATGACTTTTAATTATTTTCATTGACTACTTCCGCTTAGATGCTGCAATATTCCTCCCTTTAAAATAACAAGGTTGTGCTTTTTTTTTTTTTTTTTTATACATTTTTCATATTTTTCTAGTACTTTTTTTATGGTTGTAGTTACACTCTAATCTGTATGCCAAATAAAGTCATTCCAAAGGAAAAGTGGTAAATGTGTATTTAGAACTTGATCTCCGGGCATTCACATTGACCTGTACAATCGGTGACCTATTATATTTTGATTTTTTTGGGGAGAGAGGCACAAAAGCTTTGCTCCTTAGATCTAAAAAGATCCGTAATACAAAAATTTTGATTTTGTTTAGCTTACGTTAATCTTATATTTGACTAAATATCATTGGTGGGTCAGATTTTGCTGTTTATTGTGCCATATTTATGTGCCCAGTCTATTAGCCACTCTTGTATATCTGTTTGTATTCAAGAAACCCTTAATAAAAAAAACCCTACCCTACATAGACCCCCCCAGCCTACCTTCCCCCCCCCCCCAGGGCAAATGCCCCTAACTATTTACTTACCCCTCCGTGCAGATTCTGTCCAGCAGAGTTCATGGGCGCCATCTTCAGCTGCTTTGGTAATCTTTGGGATGTGACTGGCACTTTGGCAATTTTCGTGAGTTTTGGCGCATGCGCAGTTGTCGTGAAACAGAAAATTGCTCCAACTGCGCATGCGCCACTTCGCCGTCTCATTCCTAAGATTACCGAAGAGAAGAAGCTAGCGCCCGTCAACTCCGCTGGACAGAATCTGCACAGAGGGGTAAGTAAAGAGTTAGGAGCATTTTCCCGGGGGGCAGGAGGGAGGGGGGTCTATGTAGGGTAGGGGGGGTAGGTTTTTTTGTTATTGTTAAGGGTTTGTTTCTCCTTTAAGTGTAAAATCACACAGATTATGGATGCACTGAATACACTATTTGGGATTCGGCTGAGTCCCCGAATCGTTCATGAAAGATTTGTCCGAATACTGATCTGAATCCTAAATTTCATATGCAAATTTTGGTCCTTGTTTCGTGATGAAAAGTCACGTGATTTCCTTTCCCAGCCCTAATTTACATATGCAAATTAGGATTTGGTTCAGTCAGGCACAAGGATTTGCCTGAATCCTGGATTCGGTGCATCCCTAACACAGATACTGTTGGCCTGTTGGTTATGGACCCAGTTGGAAGCATGTTGGATTCTAGGGAGAAAGCTTGCTTTGAACCTGCAAGGATATTATCAGTGATGTCTGCTGACAAAAGGTACACACTGGTTTTTAAAGAGCAGTAGACTCTGCATTTCATCTGTTACGGGAAATTTTTTTCTTGCACTGCAAATGCACAGTATGGAATTTCATTCATTACTGTGACCAATCTTATAATATCAACCAAATTCCAAAAGAATTGTTTTTTCATTAAACAATTCATTCATTGAATGTGTTAATTGCTACTGAAATGTATTTTCAAATGGGATTATAATGGACTTTCTGGTCGTAGCTGCAGATTACCATTGGTATTTAACTTTCTAGTGTGTGAAGTCCCCTAAAAAGCAGTTGGTTTTCAGGAAATTACTGGTATCCGGAAGGTTTTCAAATTCAGGTACATACATGTATTAATTCTTCAGTTGCACGCAGAGTCACATATGCAATTGATTTTTGTTTTCAACTTTTTGTTTTGTCAATATGCGCTTCCTCGTAAATCTGTCCACATTATTTTTACCAAAGCATCATGTTTTTGAATGTAGCCATTTATTTATCTTGAAGCCATGGATGTTTATTGAATGTTACCTGTTGCTTGTCATGTCTAATAAAATGTATTGTCAAAGAAGGTCTAAAGTTACCTGTGAATTCTGACAATTTGAAGACGCCTATGTGAAGCCAAACGATCAGCAAGAAGCCCTGCATAGTCCCATTGTTAAAAAAAAAGACTGGTGAAGATTGTTTTTTTGGGTCTAGGGGCCGAAAACAGTTAAAGCCACAGTACACAGTGAAGAACGTGAAGCATGGTGGCACAAGCATCAGGATATGGGGATGTTTCTCATACTATGGCGTTGGGTCTATTTATCATATACCAGGGATCATGGATCAGTTTCAATACATCAAAATACTTGAAGAGGTCATGTTGCCTTATGCCGAAGAGCAAATGCCCTTGAAATGGGAGTTTCAACAAGACAACGACCCCGACCACACCAGCAACAACTTGTTTCCAGACCAACAAGATTGACATTATGGAGTGACCAACCCAATCCCTGGACCTTAATCCAACAAAAAATGTTGTTTCTGAGGCAAAAACAAGAAATGCAGAAGAATTGTGGAATGTGAGAGGTGCAAGTTGGTTGACTCCATGCAACAAAGATGTGCATCAGTTCTCAGAAACACTTTATATAACTTTTTAGTTCATATTCAAAGAAAAGGAAAATCTTGAAACATCTTTCAGTTTATATAGTAAATGTTTGTTTGTAAAGGAAAATGTAGACACTGCTCTTTTTTGGAGCAGCCTAATATTCCCTTTTCTTCACTTTCTGCAAAGAAATAAAACTAATTTGATTATTTTTTCTTCATGTCTTGATTTGAAATAGAATGTGCAATGTTCCCAATGCATTGCATGCATGTAAATAAAAGCTATTGAAAGGGTTTTGAGCTTTATTCACTTTTTTAAACACACTGCTATTATTCTGAACACAAATCTAGATAGGGACCCTGTCAGTAGGAGGTTGGCTTTGTTTGTATTATAAGCAAGGTTCAGAAAGATTGTGGTGTCCGTTAGTTAGCTCCAAACTCCTTTAACGAGAATAAAAATATACATAGTAGAAAAGTTTCCACTTAGCCAACATCCTGAAAAAAAATGTTATGGTTAAACCTAAAATCAACAGTTCCTAGAATCTAAAAACACTTTGGTTCCCAGAAAAACTTGTGAGTAATTGTATTATACAAAGGAAATAGAAGAATGTATTAGGAAGGAAAAAGATAAGGAGGGGGGGGGGAGATGGGGAGCGTGCAATCCTTGGGTTTGTACTGATTCCACATAAGTAAAGTCTACCAAAAAGGAGCTAATAATACTGTGTTTTCAGGTGTCTGTACAGGGATTCTGTATATTATTATTAGAGACTTTAAGTTTTTATCCTATGGGTCTTATGTCTTCTGCACTGGGGTATATTTCACCTTCCAGTGTTGGTCTTTCCAGGGGGTAAGACAGGGTCAAATGTACTAATTTTAATTATACAACTCTTACCGCAAAGATATTGATCTATAGGATGCAACTAGTGATGTGCAGGTTTTTCTGGGACCCAAGGGTTGGCTCCGCTTGGCCCAACATCCACACAAGTGTTGTGGGTGGATTTGCCCTCTGAAATATTGCTAACATCTACCCATGACCTTGCTATACACCACTTCGGCCTCTGGCAGCCTATAATTATAGACGTGCCTGCACCACCCCACTCCCGTTTTGACGTCAGGGGTGGCTGTGGGTCTATAAACATGCGAGTCAGGTTGGGAGTGGGCCGGATAGGTTAAGGTTTGACGTTTTGTTGACACACACATCTCTTGATGCAACCTCTGTGATCCCTGCCACATTTGGGGAGAAGGATACAGTAATTCACACGAACTCTTTGATAATGTGTGGTTGGGAAGAGTGGTGGAGCAGTGGTTATTGTCCCTTTAAGCCTCAATGCCATTGAATTGCTAATTTATTTTTACTTAATTTTTTTTTCACTAAAGACATTAAACAGGCTTGAGTAGTACCTGGTTTCTTTTACCTGGGCTAAATCTTGTCATCAACCTTTTTTTTTTTATATGTTATAAACGTTAGTAACTGTAATCTGTAATTTACTTAGATGGTATATAAATTCTCTTTTGGCCATGTACTAATGATGTTTGGTTGTTTGTAGGGATGCACCGAATCCAATATTTGGGATTTAGCCGAATCCTTGAAAGATTCGTCCAAATACCGAACCGAATCCTAATTTGCATATGCAAATTAGGGGCAGGGAAGGAAAAAAGTGGAAAAAAATAATTTTTTACTAGAAGTCACGTGATTTCCCTCCCTGCCCCTAATTTACATATGCAAATTTGGATTCGGTTCGGCCAGGCACATGAATCCCGAATCCCGTACTGAATCCTGGATTCGGTGCATCCCCTAGTTGTTTGCCAGAACAGAACTGGGTTGTGCAAGGAAAGCCCTGGAGCTATAAGCGAAGGGCTGCATAACAAGGGATCTGAATGACCAGCAGCCAAATTATACTGGTCTAGGTCAGAGATGTGCAGAATCACATGTAACTGTGTTTAGGTGAGAAGGAATGAGTTAAAGCAGGAGATGGCCAGGCCCAGGGGTGGAGTAAGAGAGGGATGTGATGTCAGGGGAAGAAGCAGTTTACTTCCTTATCTTCTGAGCAGGTAGAAACATCCCACCCACCCTCCCTCATTTTGCAAATTTTATGAAATGTCAGGAGTTTTCTACTTTATGTTCTCATATTTTCTATTAATAACTGAATATGGATGTTTTCATGAAAGCGCTGTTATATTGTGGTTTCTATATCTTTACACATTATAATTGTGAGAGTCTGTATTGTACTTATTTATGTTAAATTAATGTGAATCGCTTGATCCAGGGAATGTTTCTGATCGCCATTGGGGTCAGGAAGGAATTTTTTCCCACTTGAAGCATAATTGGCACTGGCTTTGGGCTGGGTTTTTAGCCTTCCTTTGGATCAAAACAGTGCACATATGATATTATATTTTAAGTTTTATTTGTCACAGCAGCGGTAGGACCTGCACAGGTAAGTTTAGAAGAGGGAGAAAGGAGGTTCTCTCCTGTGACTGCACGGTGGATTGATTGATACAGACACTACTACTGCTTGTGCTAGAGGGCAGATGCAGGTCCGGCTGCAGGGCTGTTGAACTTCTCTCATGTTGGCGGCAGAGCATAGTAGCGATCTCTTGTTAAATTCTGGCTTTAGAATATTGCCTTGGGTTAAGCTGGCAAGGTCCTATTTATTTAATAAAATGTGAATAAATGCTGTGGCCATTTTACACCCATCTCTGTCTCCTGGTTTAATTAAGGTATGTAATAATGGGGTCCAGTGGGATAGCTCAAAGCGAAGGGTCAAATTGAGGAGTCCCCTTGTCATGTGTTTCTTATTATTACATTGGTATTGCTCCCATTATTCAGTGGTTCAGTGGTTTTTGAATCCTGTAAATTAGGCAGAAAGTTAGGCATCCTCCACACACAAGGATTTTGTGTTTTAATCAGCCTTTTCCATTATACTGCTGGCCTGGATTCCAAAAATAGGAGAGCCATGTAGCCTGCATTTTAGTCCTCCCATTTATCTTTAAATGTATTCTTTAAGCATGTTCCAGAATATCTCACTAAGCATTCCTTGCCATATGATCACTTTTCATGCAAGACACACACACACCTCTACAAGCTAGTTCTTGAAACGTTTAAATGAAATCAACTTAAAATATACAGTCATTTTGGTGCTAGTGGAATTGCAGAATTTTACTGACTCTATTCATAAATGTTATACTTAGGCTAAATGTTTATATGCGTTTGATTTATTTAAAAGATTACGTAATGATGTAAATATATATGTAAGCTACTCAGAATTGAAATAGATTTAGAAAAATCTTTTTAGAAAATAAAAAGTGGGTTCAAATATGTGTTTTTAGCACAAGAAACTCAGTACTTGTAGGTCCTTAACACTTTTTACCTTTTTTATGTTCCATCCTTCTAGAGGGAAATATATTCAAACTGAATGTGGTTCATACATTTTATTTTCAGTTAAGCAACACTGAGCAAATAAGAATAGGAAAGAAAAATTATCACCCCCACCTAAAATCGCATTGCACCACTCTAAATCTGTAATGGATTCCTGTCCTACAATTAGCAATGAGCAGGGATCCTGCAGTGTTTCACTTCTATATATGATCATTGGCACTTTTTTCAGATAATTTACCAATTAGTCTAAAATAAATCGATGATCTGAAAAACAAGATTGAAGTTGAATAAACCGTGTTTCCAAAATTCCTTTTTTCCTTTAGGATCATAGAATGTTGTTATTCCATCATGACGCACCTTTAGAATTCTGAAGCGTGCCCTTTGGAAAGGATAACTGAGATCAAACAGTTACTATAGCCATGAAATTAGCTTCTTGCATTTTTCTGCTGACAGCTGGAACCATTCTCCTTTTGCGACCTGATAAGTTCCCCCCAGATTGAAGGACACCGTCAATTATCTGCAGTCTTTAGAAGTCTTCTATCCAGAAATGTTCAATGGGATTTAGATCTGGGCTCATCGCTAGCCACTTCACAACAGTCCAACATTTTGGCTTTAACCATTCCTGGGTGCTTTATGAAGTGTACTTCTGGTTGTTGTCCTACTGAAAGACCTATCTGTGATGGTGACCCAGCTTTCTCTTTTCAAAATGCATTGATAAACTCGTAATTTCATGAGTCCATAAACACTCAATGCACTCTTGAGTATATAGGGCATCACAACAACTACAAAATGTGAAGTTACCTACTCCATGTTTAACTGTAAGGATGATGTTTTCTTCTTTTTCCTGACAAAAAAAAATATATCTGCCTCAGGACATATTCCCAAAATGATTTTGGCTTGTTCAGGTGTATTTTTATTTTATGTGTCTTTGTCAGCAGTGGGTTCTTCCCATGTCTCCTACAGAGGGGTAATTGCATGTGCCTAGGGGGGTTCATCATTTTGTTTCCGATGCAGGTCACTTGTGAACTCTCCCAGCACAAGATTGGAGGTGATTACATTACGTCATGGCAGGGGTTTTCCTGCTATGAGGCAAGGAGAGAACCTTGCCTTAGGTGGCATCTCCCTACAAGTTACCAGGGGAGGCAAAGTGCCACTCCTGGTGACTTTGAGGGGCAGATTTATCAAAGGTGGAATATTATAGTTTTTAAAATTTAAATGAACTTGAAATTTTAATATTTTCAAATTATTTAACCAAAAAATGGAATATCTAAAAACTCAAAAAAATATTAACAACGTGAAAACTCGAATCGAATTCGACTAAACTCAATTCGATTTTGACTATTCAAAAAGGCATGAGGTTGCATTTTGAGCTGAAAGCTGCTGATTGTGTCTACATCCAGGAAAACACAGTGGCTGTCCGTGCAGAAGGATGAATAAGATGGACTTATAGCCTTGAGATTGCCCATGCTTTCTTACAATTTTCTGTCTCACCTGACAGTTCTTTTCTTCTTTTACTTTTTTTCCATGTTCAGTTTATTGCTTACAGACTATTCAAATTGGTTGAATGTGCTCTTTTTATATTGCAGGTACTCATCAGGTTTATTTATGAATTAAAGGAAAATCGCCCTCTTTTGAGCCAAATATTTCTTACCACATGTAATAGGTGCCACCATCTGTTTTCTCTGTAAGACACATTTGGTCATTGTTTCCATCTTTTTTTTGGTTGTTCCACTGCAAATATAAGAAATAAAGCATCTGAATTCCAACAATATTCTGGCAGAATTGGTGCATTATAATAAAAAAGCACAATGATGCCAATAATTTGGGATGGATTTTATTTCTGTCGTGCACAGATCGTCTTTCTTTAATTCAAGGCTAAAGCTTTCAAAATCTAGACCTTTACTTGCCAAAGCAGAATGTGTTCTCTGATCCTACAACAGCTTATAAACCTTATAATCTCAACTTTATACACCTTTGCAAACAAACAGGTTCAGTGGTTTGATCCTAATGTCAAATAAACAAATAAAATGTCTACAGTATATACCAGCACTCACTAGAGCCGATTTATAAAGCTGTGGGGGAAAAACAGTGATTAAAGGGGTTATTCACCTTTGGGATAACTTTTAGTATGATGTAGAGAGTTATATTCTGACAATTTACAATTTGTTTTCGTTTTTTATTATTTGTGGTTTTTGGGTTATTTCAGCTTTTTATTCATCAGCTTTTCAATTTGCATCCTAAGCAATCTGGTAACTAGGGTCCAAATTACCCCAGGAACCATGCATTGATTTGCATAAGAGACTGAAATATGAATAGGAGAAGCCTGCATAGAAGGATCAGTAATAAAAAGTAACAATAACAATATATTTGTAGCCTTACAGAGCATTTGCTTTTTAGAAGGGAGTCAGCGACGCCCATTTGAAAGCTGCAAAGAGTCAGAAGTAAAAGGCAAATAACTATAAAAAATAAATACTGAAAACCAAATGAAAAGTTGCTTAGAACGGGCCCTTCTATAACATAATAAAAGTTACCTTAAAAGTGAACCACCCCTTTAAATAAACCACTTATCATATGAGT
Source organism: Xenopus laevis (assembly GCF_017654675.1). NCBI lineage: Eukaryota > Metazoa > Chordata > Amphibia > Anura > Pipidae > Xenopus > Xenopus laevis. The sequence goes on along the minus strand of NC_054380.1, from coordinate 91,753,305 downwards.
GCCAGGCATACTGTATTTGTGTAGGGAGTATAAGCTACTGTGAAGTTCAGTATAGAGATTGCTTTTATAAACACCACAACTTAAATAAAAAAAAAACAATTCATGTAGTGAATAAACAGTGGGCAATACAGAGTTGCTAGGGTCCCCGTAGAATGGCCCCCCTCCTATAACAACATGAGAAGCAATATAACTAAAACTGACTGGCTTTACAGGGCTTAAAGGAACATCAAGTTTGCATTAATTGTAAGTGTGACTTGTGTCTTGGCTTTGACCAGCTGGTGTTGTCTATATTTAAGCTGTCATTGTATAGTGTATATTCTAATGCTTGTATTACTTTCACCTAGAGGCAGTCTTACCTGGAAACATTTTCTCCCATCTTTCCAAAATTTATCAAGAAACTTCAACATGTAAGGGACAATTTACTGCATTGCATAAGGTTTGTTGTCTTTTTTTGCTGAGACTAATTTAAAGGAAAGCTAAACACCCCTATCCTCAGCCCCCTCCAAGCACCTTCTCTGCAACATCTATTCCATTCAAATGTTTCCCTGCATGTGGAACTGGAATAAAACCAGAGTTATATAGTGGAGTTCAGAAGCACCATCTTCCCCTGTTTTCAGGTCCTCTTCTGTCAGTTTGTTCATGCAGATCTTTCAGAGATATTCTTAGTTGGATCTATGTTCAAAACCAGCTGTGACTGTACATGCTCCTGAAAGATCCGTATCGGATCTAAAGGCAGAGGAAGATGGCTCTTGTGAACTCCACTACACGACTTTCACCTTATCTTGCATTTTAATGATCAGTGCCCTATAATACAGGTTTTCTTGTACACAGGTATAGATCTGCTGACAAAGTTATATGCTCTGTATAGCTATATTTCTTAATCAGATATTGCTATCATTCACTTTAGGAACTGATGTTGCTGCAGATATGACTGCCATTGTTCCTCGCTGGCATTAATGGTCAGATAGGCAATTACTTTGGTTATTCTATGGATGCCTGGCATCAAACTGTTGAGGGTCCTTCTCATTCATTTTTAGAATGGGTTCCTAATGACATGTGAAAGATAGGATACTGCAGAATGAAAGTTTTGAAATGCTTTGTTAGAATGTGTACTTTATAAAAATAGATAGTTTCTTCAGGTAAACCTAGGTATCGCCCACAGCCTTTTGTGGGATTCTGCCTTTTTTTATTTGTAATTTCCTGGTGTTTTGTTAATGCCTTTCAACGATTTCCAACCCACAAACATTTCTTACAGTGATTAATCTTGTTCAAAGCAATTATGTTTGTAGGACCTTACCAAAAACAAAAACAACAGTATGACTTGCCAAAATATATACTCTAAATATGAAGACACTTACCCAAATATTCATGCAAACAAGAGAAGGGAGGGGTGATTTTGTCACCATACTACATCTAGAGAAGAGTAACATAAGCCCAACAATGTTCATTGTAAATAATCATGTAGAAAGGGGGAAAAAAAGGTTAAGAAATAAGAACTATATTATCCGATTTAAAAAAAAAAATACGCTATTAAAAAAGGGTTGTTCACCTTCCAAACACTTTTTTCAATTCAGCTGCCTGTAATGAAACCCAGAGATTCTGCTCAGCATGGACAAAGATAAGAAATGTATCAACTAAATGTATCCATTTAGAACAGATTACAGGGTCGGCGACCCCCCTCCCTTCAATTTACACTTAAATATAAGAAAAATTAGTCACGCATAGAAAATAGAAAGTCATTGGATAAAGTCGTTATTTCTGGTGATCTATCTGAAACCCAACTAGTTGTTTGAAGGTGAACAACCCCTTTAAAGGCTATTGTGATACTAAAATCTACAATAAGTATACTGTGTAGATATTGGTATATAGTTATATATGTGAGTGTAAAGATGTGTGTACAGTATGTATGTGCATTGGGGTTCATTTGGAAAGGGCTGAACTTGTTCTTTTTCTAAACCCAACGTGTAACTATGTTGCGGTGGTATGATAACTATGTATAAATATATACGGGGATCATATAATAATCTCTTGAATGATTTATTTACCAGAAGGTTTTTCCAGCTGACATGAGGTCACCCATTCCGATTAGAAGAAAAGAGGTTCCGCCTAAATATTCAAAAGGGTTTTTTACAGTGAAAGCTGTGAAGATGTGGAATTCTCTCCCTGAATCAGTTGTACAGGCTGATACATTAGAGAAGGGGTTGGATGGCTTTTTAGCAAGTGAGAGAATACAGGGTTATGGAAGATAGCTCATAGTACAAGTTGATCCAGGGACTGATTCAATTTCCATTTTGGAGTCAGGAAGGAAATTTTCCCCTTCTGAGGCAAATTGGAGAGGCTTCAGTTGCGTTTTTTTTGCCTTCCTCTGGATCAACTGGCAGTTAGGCAGGTTATATATAGATTTAAAAGGTTGAACTTGATGTACATGTGTCTTTTTTCAACCTAATTTACAATGTTAATGTAATATAGAAGCAGCATATGAAATGGTCATTGGAAAGCTAGATAGTACAATAGTCAGATATTTGCCCCGTTCAATGTAGGGAAAAGCACAGTAATGCACAGTAACTCATTTGCCCCGTGTGTCACTCTGCTTCTCACTGTACAGGATAGGGAAGAACACAGAGTTACAGTTCATAGATTGCTTCTTGGTCTGTTGCTGAGAGATTCACACTCCACAAAAAACCATGACTGAAATGCTACTTTTCACAACAGGCACAGTTTCAAGTGGAACGTAAAACCCTCTGAAGCTATGCAGCGCATTTTGTTCAGTGGCTGCTGCACCTCAGGTGTCCCCTAAGGAATAAATTGAAGAGCAAATATGTTGAAAAGATAAAGGCATATACACTTCATTTTGTATTATTAAATGAGCAAATGTATAGTATGGTCAAATGTGCACAGCGTAAATATCACATGTTATATGTAACAGAATTACTGTAAGTGGCTATATGGCCACTGTAAATATTTAAAGGACATGTAAAGCCTACATTTTCCTACCATGTAAAGTATACAAGTTGGGCACATCTCCCCCACCCAACTGCATATACCACCTTAATTTGCCAGTGATATTACATTTCCCTAAAACAAATAGCAGCTTTCACCCAAGGGGCATTTTCCTTCTGACACATCATCAGTGCATTTATATCTGCAAACTATACAAATTCGATGTAAAGTTCATGCAATTGAAGAATGCAGGTTTACACAGGCAGAATTTACTATGATGACAAGTCCTGCCTGGATTGAGCACTGTAATGGTTACTATGAGCTCAGGAGAGGGGTTAGGATTTAAAAATAGAATCAGACAGCCAGAGCAGAGTTTCTATGGGATCCAGCAATGCCATCTCTTAATTGGCTGTTATTGGTGTGTTTAGTAATCTGACTTGAGAATAACCATTGGCTATTGGTTTATGAGCCAATAGCCAAAGGAAATTCTCGAGGAAGGGGGCCGAGTGAGTTAGAGGAGTAGAAGGAATTCTAAGTGATTAAGGGGATGCCTTACTATTAACCTTTGAACAAGTGGCAGGTAT